>NC_081359.1:106308675-106486175 GCF_030684315.1 Stegostoma tigrinum
ACGATTGTGAAGAATGGCAGAGCAGGCTCGAAAGGCCGAATGGCCTCCTCCTGCTCCAGTCTTCTATGTTTCTATGATCACAACAATAAAGGAATGAGAAGCGATTTCCTCCCTCAGACAGCTGTGAATCTTTGGAATTCTCAGCCCAGGACAGCTGTGCAAGATCAGCCATTGAGCATATTCAAAGCTGAGATTTGGCAGATTGACGAGCGTTCACAAATACAGGTTTTTTTTCAGAACTCTTTACTGGGATTGGGGCATCACTGGCAAGACCAGCATTTGTTGCCCTAATTGCCCTCAAACTGAATGGCTTGTAGTGCCATTTGAGGGCAGTTGAGAGTCACCCACATTACTGTGGGTCTGGTGTCACCGGTAGGTCAGACTGGGTGAGGATGGCACGTTCACTTGCCAGAAGTCATCAGTGAACCGGATTAACTGTTGTAAATTGATGGGCCAAATTGCCCAATTCTGCTCTTATATTTTATGGTCTATGGTACATTTCTGAGTAATTCCAGACATTGGCAGCAGAGAAAGGGTTAATCCAAAGGAGTAAATATTTGAGGGAGTCAACCTTAATCAAATTTAATGAAGAAATTCTGAATAAACACTTTGGGCTGAAACGTGATCATGATAACTAAGACGTTGTAGAACGTTGAGTCCTATTGGGTAATGAAGGAAAAGATAAATTAGTGCAATATCTCCCTCAATATTACACTGAAAAGAATATTAATCTGTTGGAAACAGTTCAGAGAAGGTCTGCTAGACTATGGACAGCTTGTCTTATGAGGAAGGTTGGACAAGTGAAGCTTGTTTCCACCAGAGTTTAGAAGAGTAAGAGGCAAATCGATTGAAACATAAAAGATCTGAAGGTGGCTTGTGCAGAGAGGAATTTTCCTCTTGTGAGGGAATCTGAAATTGGTTACTGTTTCAAAACCAAAGGTTCTCCATTTAAAACAGAGAGGAGGTGTTTTTTTTAATCTGAGGATCGTGAGCCTTTGGAACTCTGTAGTAAGTGGACCTTGTTGACTATGAGATCCTTGTTGGGGGTTGTTAACCTGGGCTAATCAGGGAGCCCTGGCTGACAGATACAAACAGGGGATTCAGAGAGTCTCCTCATTCTAGAGACTGGCTCTGAGCTGGCTGACCAGAGCCTGTATATATTCAGCCTATGTAAATAAAGGGTGACCTGGCGACAGGATACAGGCCTCTGTGCAGTTATTTCAAACTGTCTTCCTCAAAAGGTGACAGAAAGAAAGTCTTTGAATATATTTAAAATGGAGATAGATCGGTTTTGATAAGCAAGGGGGTGAAAGGTTATTGGGGTGGGTGGGAATACAGCGTGCTTAGATCAGCCATGATCTGATTGAATGGTAAAGTAGGATCAAGGAGCTGCAGGGGACAAAAGAGAGTGATAGACTGCACGTTTGTGAAATAGCGGTTACAGTGAGAAAAGTGCCAGCCCATCCAGCCTCTCCTTATAAATCAAACCTTCCATACCTGGCAACATCCTGGTAAATCTATCCTGGATCCTGTCCAGCTTAAAAGCATGCTTCCTATAACAAGGCAACTAGAACTGGACACAGTACTCCAGAAGGAGCCTTACCTGGTCTGGCCTACATGTGACTCCAGACCCACAGCAAATTGGTTGACTCTTAACTACCCTCTGGGCAATTAGGGATGGGGCAATAAACGCTGAAGTGGGCAGCAACACCCATGTCCCATGAACAATGTTCCTTTTAAAAAATGGCACTTGAGAAAATTGATCATGTAATCATGTCAAATCATAATCCAAATGAATCCAGTAGTAGCAGTATGTACCATTTATAAGTTCCACTGCAGAAATTCCCCAAAGATCCTCAGACAGCACCTTCCAAACCTACAACCACTTCCACCTAGAAAGACAAGGGCAGCAGACACATGGGAACACGGTCCCCTGCAAGTTCCTGTCCAAGCCACTTACCGTCTTGACTTGGAAACATATCGCCGTTCCTTCACTATCCCTGGGTCAAAATTGTGGAATTCCCTCCCTAAAGACATTGTGAGTCAACCCACAGCATGTGGAGTGCAGCGGTTCAAGAAGGCAGCTCACCCCCACCTTCTCAAGGGCAATTAAGAAAAAGGAGATAAATACTATCCCATCAACATGAATGAATTCTTAAAACATCAGCAGAGAAAGTGAAGTGTTAACCAACAGTATAATAAAATGTGAGGCTGGATGAACACAGCAGGCCAAGCAGCATCTCAGGAGCACAAAAGCTGACGTTTCGGGCCTAGACCCTTCATCAGAGCCTAGACCCTAGACCCTTCACCCTCTCTGATGAAGGGTCTAGGCCCGAAACGTCAGCTTTTGTGCTCCTGAGATGCTGCTGGGCCTGCTGTGTTCATCCAGCCTCACATTTTATTATCTTGGAATTCTCCAGCATCTGCAGTTCCCATTATCTCTGTTAACCTACAGTGTTGTATTAATCTGATGTCCTGTCTATATTCTTAGAGGGGGGTGTAGGAGGAGAGGGGGCCGTATTCTAATCAATATGTATTCAACAGCCAATATCTACCATAGACTGACTTGTTATTATCATATTTTTTGTGAGATTTTGCTGCACACACATGGGCTGTGTTTTCTGTAATGTAACAGTGAGTATACTTTGAGAATTCAGTAGTTGGTTATGAAGTGCCTTAGGACACCCTGAAGTTATGAAAGGTGCTACCAAGATGCAAATCTTTATGAGTAAATTATCTATTGGCTGGATGAAGGGACTGGGTGCATTCTGGCGAAGTTTGCCGATGATATGAAGATAGGTGGACAGGCAGGTAGTACTGAGGAGGTGGGGAGGCTGCAGAAAGATTTAGACAGTTTAGGAGAGTGGCCCAGGAAATGGCTGATGAAATTCAACGTGAGCAAATGCGAGGTCTTGCGCTTAGGAAAAAAGAATACAGGCATGGACTATTTTCTAAACGGTGAGAAAATTCATAAAGCTGAAGTACAAAGGGGTCTGGGAGTGTTGGTCCAGGATTCTCTAAAGGTTAACTTGCAGGTAGAGTCTGTAAGTAAGAAAGCGAATGTAATGTTGTCGTTTATCTCAAGAGGGTTGGAATATAAAAGCAGTGATGTGCTTCTGAGACTTTATAAAGCTCTAGTTAGGCCCGATTTAGAATACCGTGTCCAATTTTGGGCCCCACACCTCAGGAAGGACACACTGGCGCTGGAGCGTGTCCAGCGGAGATTCACACAGATGATCCCTGGAATGGTAGGTATAACGTATAATGAATGGCTGAGGATCCTGGGATTGTTCTCATTGGAGTTTAGAACATTGAGGGGAGATCTAATAGAAACTTACAAGATAATGTATGGTTTAGAAGGGGTGGATGCTGGGAAGTTGTTCCCATTAGGCGGGGAGACTAGGACCCGTGGGCACAGCCTTAGAATTAGAGGGGGTAAATTTTAAACGGAAGTGAGGAGACATTTCTTCAGCCAGAGAGTGGTGGGCTTGTGGAATTCATTGCCATGGAGTGCAGTGGAGGCCTGGACGTTAAATGTCTTCAAGGCAGAGATCGAAAAATTCTTGATCTCACAAGGAATCAAGGGCCACGGGGAGAGTGCAGGGAAGTGGAGTTGAAATGCCCATCAGCCATGATTAAATGGCAGAGTGGACTCGAAGGGTCGAATGGCCTTGCTTCCTCTCCTATGTCTTATGTTCTTGTGGCTGTGGTCAATATAGAGTGACAGATACTGCCATCTAGTGGGTATCTCATGCTTATGTTTGCTGATTCTTCAATGAAGACACAAGAACTAAAGTTAAGATAAAATGTGAGGCTGGATGAACACAGCAGGCCAAGCAGCATCTCAGGAGCACAAAAGCTGACGTTTCGGGCCTAGACCCTTCATCAGAGCTCTGATGAAGGGTCTAGGCCCGAAACGTCAGCTTTTGTGCTCCTGAGATGCTGCTTGGCCTGCTGTGTTCATCCAGCCTCACATTTTATCATCTTGGAATCTCCAGCATCTGCAGTTCCCATTATCTCAGAACTAAAGTTAACGTGGTTTTAAACTACTTAATGCATTTACATCCTGCAATTTACAGACGGACAACCTGGATTTGGCATAACTAGTACCTTAATTAAAATATTAACTTCTAACTGATATCAACTCTCTTCCCAGGCTACAACCTCCACCACACTCCCTGGTAACAGGTTGGGATGACAGGGGAGAGGCCTCTTGCTCTCAATTAATGTCTCATTAGTACTTAGGGTTCCTCCTCTTCAAGTCTATGTCTCTGCTTCTGGCTTTGTGTTTGTGTGTGTGTGTGTGTGTGTGTGTGTACGTGAGTGAGTGTGTGTTTCTGTGTGTTTCAGTGTCTGGCCCTCTGCCTATCCATACCAGATGCAATATCTCACCCTCGAACTGAAGGGTATTAATATTCGGCAAGAAATGGTGTTGGATAGACTGTTAGGTCTGAAGGCTGATATGTCCCCGGAACCTGATGGTCTGCATCCCAGGGTACTTAAGGAAGTGGCTCTACAAATCGTGGACGCATTGGTAATTATTTTCCAATGTTCTATAGATTCAGGATCAGTTCCTGCGGATTGGAGGGTGGCTAATGTGGTCCCACTTTTCAAGAAAGGAGGGAGAGAGAAAACAGGGAATTATAGATCTGTTAGCCTGACGTCAATGGTGGGAAAGATGCTGGAGTCAATTATAAAAGATGAAATTACGACTCATTTGGATAGCAGTAACAGAATAGCTCAGAGTCAGCATGGATTCACGAAAAGGAAATCGAGCTTGACTAATCTTCTGGAATTTTTTGAGGATGTATCTATGAAGAGGGACAAGGGAGAGCCAGGTGATGTAGTGTACCTGGACTTTCAGAAAGCCTTTGACAAAGTCCCGCATAGGAGATTAGTAAGCAAAATTAGGGCACATGGTATTGGGGGCAAAATACTGAGTTGGATTGAAAATTGGCTGGCTGACAGGAAGCAAAGAGTAGTGATAAATGGGTCCCTTTCGGAATGGCAGGCAGTGACCAGTGGGGTACCACAAGGTTCGGTGCTGGGACCGCAGCTGTTTACGATATATTAATGATATAGATGAAGGCATTAAAAGTAATATTAGCAAATTTGCTGATGACACAAAGTTGGGTGGCAGTGTGAAATGAGGAGGATGTTATGAGAATACAGGGTGACTTGGACAGGCTAGGTGAGTGGCAGATGCATGGCAGATGCAGTTTAAAGTGGACAAATGTGTGGTTATACACTTTGGTGGCAAGAACAGGAAGGCAGATTACTATCTCAATGGAGTCAAGTTAGGTAAAGGGGAAGCACAACGAGATCTAGGTGTCCTTGTACATCAGTCAATGAAAGCAAGCATGCAGGTACAGCAGGCAGTGAAGAAAGCTAATGGCATGCTGGCCTTCATCACAAGAGGAATTGAGTGTAGGAGCAAAGAGGTCCTTCTGCAGCTGTACAGGGCCCTGGTGAGACCGCACCTGGAGTATTGTGTGCAGTTTTGGTCTCCCAATTTGAGGAAGGACATTCTTGCTATTGAGGGAGTGCAGCGTAGGTTCACGAGGTCAATTCCTGGAATGGTGGGACTATCATATGTTGAAAAATTGGAGCGACTGGGCTTGAGTTTAGAAGGATGAGAGGGGATCTGATAGAGACGTATAAAATTATTAAGGGATTGGACACTCTGGAGGCAGGAAGCGTGTTTCTGCTGATGGGTGAGTCCAGAACCAGAGGACACATTTTAAAAATAAGGGGTAGGCCATTTAGAACAGAGTTGAGGAAAAACTTCTTCACCCAGAGAGTGGTGGATATATGGAATGCTCTGCCCCAGATGGCAGTGGAGGCCAACTCTCTGGATACTTTCAAGAAAGAGATGGATAGAGCTCTTAAAGATAGTGGAATCAAGGGTTATGGGGATAAGGCAGGAACAGGATACTGATTGTGAATGATCAGTCATGATCATAATGAATGGTGGTGTTGGCTCGAAGGGCCGAATGGCCTACTCTAGCACCTATTGTCTATGTGTGTGTGTATGTTCGTGAGAGTGTGTGTGTATATGTGCGTGTGAGTGAGTGTGCTTGTGTATAATTGGGAGAGTGTGTATGTGTGTGAGAGAGACTGTGTGTGTATGTGCTCGTGAGAGTGTGTGCATGTGTTATATGTGTATGAGAATGTATGTGTATGTGAGTGTGTGTTTGCGAATGTGAATGTGAGAGTGCCTGTGTATGTATGTGAGTGAGTGTGTGTTTGTGAGTGTCTATGTGTGTATGTGAGTGTGTGTGTGTTTGTGAATGTGTTAGTGTGTATGTGAGTGAGTGTGTGTTTCTGCGTGTTTCAGTGTCTGGCCCTCTGCCTGTCCATACCAGATGCAATATCTCACCCTCACTGCTTATCTCTCTTTCCCACTGTCTCTCTTCTCTCCCTGTCTGTCCTCTCTTCCCCTCCCCACTCTCTGTCCTCTTTCTTCTTCCTCCCATCTCTCTCCTCTTATCTTTCACCCTCCCTGTCTCTCCCTTCCAAACCTCTTTCCACTTTCCTGCCCTGTTTTCCACCTACCTCCCTCCTCATTCTTCCTATCTTTCTCCCCCACAAACTGTCCCACCACCCACTTTCTGCTTGACCATCTCTCTCTCTCCCCCTACCTGTCCTCTCTATGTCTCTCCCCACCGCGCCCACCCCGCCACAGTCCTCCCTCTCTGTGATAACCTGCTTCACTTGAAAACTCCTCCCAAATGCCATCCCAGTGAATGCTGGTGATAGTCCAGGGAATGAATGCAAATTAGCCAGGAGAAGGAGTGATGTGGGCTTCCGGGGTGGACACAGGGCCAGACAGTAAATGAGAGACCAACACAGAACTATATCCATATTTTATTTCCACTTGGACTGCAATCAATATATAAAATACACATCATTGTTAAAATATCCGAGTGTGCTATGGTTGTGTAGAAAGAGACAGTTGGATGTAGATGGGGGGATGTTGCAGAGAAGCATCTATACAAAGGCTGGGAGCTGAGAGCCAAGCTGCGGCAATGTTGTGTGCAAAACTCACCGAGTGGAGCCAGAATGAGCAGCAGCCTCACAGACACCTCCATTTCTTGGGGCCCTTCATTCTCTGCTTGAGGGCATTTCCAGAGTCTGTCCACACAAAGGGCTCCCAATGTCGCGTCCACATGGAAACCAGGCCCAGGAATTGTCTTCTCATTGGATGGGCAGGTCCCATTAGATGGATAGGTCCCAATGAAAAGACAGGTCCCAATGAAAGGGCAGGTCCCAGAGGACGGATAGGTCCCAATGAAAGGATAGGTTCCTTTGGATGGATAGGTCCCATCGGAAAGTCAGGTCTCATTGAAAGGACAGGTCCCATTGGATGGATAGGTCCCATTGGATGGAATGGTTCCATTGGATGGATAGGTCCCAATGGACGGGCTGGTCCCATTGGAAGGATAGGTCCCAAAGAAAGGGTGGTCCCATTAGATGGATAGGTCCAAATGAAAGGGTGGTCCCATTGGATGGATAGGTCCCAATGAAAGGGTGGTCCCATTGGACGGATAGGTACCAATGAAAGGGTGGTCCCATTGGATGGATAGGTCCCAATGAAAGGACAGGTCCCAATGAAAGGACACATCCCACAGGATGGATAGGTCCCAATGAAAGGATAGGTCCCAATGAAAGGATAGGTCCCATCGGAAAGTCAGGTCTCATTGAAAGGACAGGTTCCATTGGATGGATAGGTTCCATTGGATGGGCAGGTCCCATTGGATGGGCAGGTCCCATTGGATGGATAGGTTCCATTGGATGGGCAGGTCCCGTTGGATGGATAGGTCCCAATGAAAGGGTGGTCCCATTGGATGGATAGGTCCCAATGAAAGGGCAGATCCCTTTGGACAGACAAGTATTATTGAAAGGGCATAGCCCATTGGATGGATAGGCTCCAATGGAATGAAAACAATTTGAAGACAGGCCTTAGGTGTCTGGACACTGGGCTATACTTCCTCACCCAACACTCGGGCAGAAAGGATTGGGGGAGGGGCGCGGGGGACAGATCAATTCAAAGTCAATTTCCCAAACATTTCGGGATAACTGAGGTTTAATATCAATGACATGCACTGTTCCAACCCATCTTGAACGCTGCTAAACGGGGGACCTTCATTTGCAAATTTGACAATTTATTGACTGATTTTGACATCGCTGGGTGAGAGGAAATGTTGGGCCAGCAAGAGGTGCCCAGCTCACGCTGAGTAGATATTGCTGGGGTCAGTCTTTTTGGATTCTCAAGCAGTCCCCCACCCTCATTGTGGTTCCACCCAATGGATTACCAAACAAATACGAACATTATTATTCGACATGCAATACATCAAACAATACACCAAAACAGTTTCCCGTACAGCCAGGAATACACTTTACAACAAATAAAATTTCAGCCATTACGACTGGTGAGCAAGAGGCACGAAACTCAGAGTTTGACCTGTCTGACCAACCTGTAAAGGGGAATCAAATGGGCATCTGCAGTACTGCCACAGTGCCACCAGGTGTCAGCAATGTCCACCCTTAAGGCTGTCAGCCCTTTGGGCAGGATGCTCCCTGAAGGGTTGCATTGCCATTGGCCCTAGAAATCAGGATCAACTCCCGAAGGCATTCCTGGTCTTTCTGTGTTTGAGTGGAGGTGAGGATGGCATCATCGTCCCGCAACAGTCTGCCCAAAGCCCCCATTTTATTGTCATGTTGAAATGCAGTCCCAAGTAACTGTGGTAATTGCAAACTTTACAAATGCAAGAGCGCGAAGGCAGGGCAGAGCTCAGAGCCAGAGCGAACAAGAAACCAAAACATCTTACTCGTGTCCCTGTGTCTTAAAATATACAGACACGGGCCAAAAGATTTTATTGTCTTTTCAGGCTGTCTTATATCAACCTCAAAACTGAAGCATTCACCACGCCCAGGTCCAACCCATGTGGTGGTACCTGCGAATCCATTTCTCTCACAAGAAATCTTCTGTTTATTCCAGAGCCATGAAGCAAATGTTATCCAAACTTTTTCATCCAATTAAATTTGAGTGTTTTTGCCTGGCACCATCTGAACCTCGACAACTATCATCTGGGGCAAGGGCAGTAGGACCCCAGAGAAACCTTGCGATGATGTCATGAAGTTACCCATCGCTCGGTTTAAATACCACAGTGTGGGTGGAGTTAGGACAAATTAAAAGGAACAATCTGGAAGACACACTAGAGTGTGGAAGGTACACAGAGAGCACATGGACATGAACACATGTAGAAGATAGATAAGTCATTACTTATACAATTATAAATTAGGGTGTAGAATATATATGTCAGATTACCATGCACAATAATATTTAGTATTAATGTGTAACAAATAGTGTTACTTTGAAGGCTAAACCTGAAGACAGTCCTTAAATTAGCCTTAACTCAAGCTCTGACCCCCAGCTCCACCATCCAATTCACTCATTCGGTGCCTACTACTGGAAAGAATGAGATATCATCCCAAGTGTGGCTCCCCCTTCAGGTGGGAGGTGTCTCTATTCTACTTTGCCTTAACAACTAAAAAAAACTCGACAAAATGATGAGACATTAGACTGAGGATCAATCAGGATTTTAAAAATCTGCAGGATATTGCTGTGAACAAAATCATTGGAAGCTATGGGGAGGCAATTTACAAAGAAAAAGTATAATTATTACTTACAAAATCATCGGATGGGGGTGAATGTTATTCGTCCATAACAATAAACCATTCAATTGGCTAATGAAATATTAGGGTGTTTTCCAATAGGCTGTGGGAAGGCGAGTTGCCATGAGGATGATCATCTTGGACAACCAATAGCAGGAGAGTAGTAGCAGTTGGAGGCAGGTTGCAAGGCCGTTCATATGTCCATTTCAGACTTGGTAACCCTTATCGAGGCAAGTGGGCTCTATGGACTACTGATGGGATCCCTGCCTGCAGGCCAAGAGACCTGGATTCAAGTCTCACCTGCTACAATGATGTGTCATAACATGGACAGACCAGGCTGTTGAGAAAAGATCCTCACTGAGGACAGATAGGCCGAGCCCCTACTTGACAGAGGGTTTTGTCCTGCAGTGATAATGTCATAGGCCTAAAAGAGAGTTCCTGGAGAATCTCTAACCATAAAAAGATACGTTCCTCACTCTTGATCAATAATGTGAAAAGGAAGGGCAGATAATTGAGAACATCTAGCACTGTACATGCTGGAAAACTGGGCAGTCATCAGAAATCCAGCACACAACATTATAAAACATAATTGCTCCCAAGTGACACTTGCCATGATTGGTGAATCAGTGTTCCAAGGTCATCAGATATAGGAGCAGAAGGAGGCCATTCAACCCACTGAGTTCACTCCACCATTCAATGAGATCATGGCTGATCTTTCCATCCCAAAGATGGGCTAAAACCCAACTCACAGTGGCACCTGCAGCAATTGGTCAGTTGGAAGAATATTTCCAAAGTGACACATTCTTTTCACTTGACTGAGAACTTGATTTCTTTGTGGTACATTAACAAATGTACAGTTACTAGTTGGAAAAAAGAACAATAAAAGTTGCAAATGGCGTATACTAGTCCAAATGCATACTTCAGAACAACTCTCCAGTGTGACCAGTACATTCATTTCCAAGTATATACTGGCATTTTCCCTCAGGGACATAATGTAGATAGTTGTATATAGGGGGCTGGAAATGCAAATGGACACTGAGAATATTTCTTACTTTTTTGTCAGCTGAAATTTGGATTTTATTTTCTGAATTGGCATCTTACTGGGCATCCAGATTATTCTAAATTGTGTGGGATTCAGCCTTTAAGCCATTTAAACATCAGTCACTAGATGTGGCTTCCCAGTGACCTCCTGTAAGGGCTCCCTCTACTGCTTGGCATTCCTGACTCAATTCGTTGGGTGAGGAGTTGTCAGCAAGCCTGAGGTTGAGCAGAAAGCCACATTTTTCATGGGATGTGGGCATCAAATGGCATGCTTGGGATTGACTGCCCGATCTCCACAGGTGTTTAGCATAACACTCTAAAACAAGGACGTGTGCGGATTCTGGAGATCCGAAATGAAAATGGAAATTGCTGGAGAAGCTCAGCAGGTCTGGCAGCATCTGCAGAGAGGGAAAGCAGCGATAACGTTTCAAGTCCTTCTTCAGAACTGACAGTAGCTTGGAAAAAGTGGTACATACGTTGAAAACAAGGGGTGGAGATGGAGTCCCAAGAGACAGAAAACAACACGATCTCCATTAGAGATACCAAGGTGTGGAGCTGGATGAACACAGCCGGCCAAGCAGCATCAGAGTAGCAGGAAAGCTGAAATTTTGGGTCTAGAGAAGAGTCCAGACCCGAAACGCCTGCTTTCCTGCTCCTCTGATGCTGCTTGGCCGGCTGTGTTCATTCAGCTCCACACCTTGTTATCTCAGATTCTCCAGCATCGGCAGTTTCTACCACCATGGTCTCCATTGGCTTCTTTGCTTTCTCCTTGCCACACTGCCGTCCATCCCTTTCTTTGCCTTACTGTCATTCTCTATCTCTTTGTGCTCCATATCTTCTCATACCTTGCCTCTCACCCCCTTTGCACTCCATCTTCAGATATATACCACCTCATCCAAGCTGCTATCAGTTCTGAAAAATAGTCACTGGATCTGAGACATTGACTCGGCTTTTCTCTCTCCACTGACGCTGCCAGAGCTGCTGAGTTTCTCGAGCAATTTTTGCTTCTGTAAGAATCCTTCGGTAACTTGACGTAACACTGAGTTGCTTGCGATGTACACCCTTTCAAAAAAGATGAGAGGAGATCTAATTGAGAAGATCAAATGAATTTAATTTAAGATGCAAAAGGGGATTGATGAGGAGAGGATGTTTGCTCATGTGGGTAAATCTGGAATAAGAGTTTTAGGATGAGGGACGGCAGATTTGAAGCAGAGATGAGGAGAAATTGCTTCCCTCAAAGGGTCACGAACCCGTGGGAAGTCATTAGCCCAGAGTGCAGTGGATGCTGGGTCACAAAATTCATTTAAGGAGGAGATAAACAGGCTTTTAATTAGTGAAGGGTGAAAGGATTATTGAGAGCAGGGAGGAAAGTGGAGTTGAAGCCGAGATGAGATCAGACATGATCGTATTCAATGGTAGAGCAGGTTCGAGGGGCTGAATGGCCCACTCTTGCTCTTAGATCTTAGGATTAATCTTACTAGTATCTGGGACCAGACTCTACTGCACAGGATAGGTTATTTTTCCCTTCAAGAATTATTGTCAATTTCAAATTCTCCAACAGAACTGGATGGGGTAAAGACAGGAAGGATGTTCCCAATGACTGGGGAATCCAGAACCAGGGGAGTGACACTCTCAGGATACACGGCAGGCCATTTAGGACTGAGATGAGAACATAGAACATAGAAAAGTACAGCACAGTACAGGCCCTTCGGCCCACGATGTTGTGCCTTGGAATAATCCTAATCCAGAAATAAAATAACCTAACCTACATTCCCCTCAATTCACTGCCGTCCATGTGCATGTCCAGCAGTCGCTTAAATGTCACTAATGACTCTGCTTCCACGACTACCGCTGGTAAACTATTCCATGCGCTCACAACTCACTGGGTGAAGAACCTCCCTCTGACGTCTCCTCTATATCTTCCTCCTAACACCTTAAAACTATGACCCCTCATGGCAGTCAATCCTGCCCTGGGGAAAAGTCTCTGGCTATCGAATTATCCATGCGTCCCATTACCTTGTACACCTCGATCAGGTCACCTCTCTTCCTCCCTCGCTCCAGAGAGAAAAGTCGGAGCTCAGTCAACCTCTCCTCGTAAGACAAGCCCAAATGTCTTCACCTGAAGAGTGGTGAGCCTGTGGAATTCTCTGCCACAGTTGAGGCCAAAACATTGAATGTTTTCAAGAAGGATACAGTTCCTCGGGCTAAAGGGATCAGAGGGTATGGGGGAGTAAGCAGGAACAAGGGACTGCCTTGGATGATCAGCCATGATCATGTCGAATGGTGGAGCAGATCTGAAGGGTTGAATGGCCTCCTCCTACTCCTAGTTTCTCTGTTTCTGTCAGACATGTGGAGCTAAAGGGATTAAGTGGAAGCTGAGGTATAGATCATTTGTTTTATACACTTATGGGACATTGATGTGGTTGGCTGGACCAGCATTTATTGTCACTTTTGAGTTGCATTTGAGAAGAGGTGGTGGTGAGCTGCCTTCTTGAACTACTCCCTTGCAATCCAGATCAAGACTCAAGGGTCTACGGCTTTTTCCTCCCAGGCACTGTCCCAACACGGGGAGTAAGCCTCTGTATTGGGCCTGGATCAGAGCAATCTCAACACTTTACACCTGATGTACTGGGCTAGAGGTGGACTACCTGTGCTGCAGTGGGTATTGTCCCTGCCTCTGAGACAGAAGTTCTGGCTCTGAGCCCCACTGGAGGACAGTCATGGAAGTTCATAACATGTCCCACAGGTCAAGCTCATGTGTTCTCATAGCAACCTGAACTCCCTCCACACTATCACCTGACCAGGAAGGCTAGATGCTGCCAATGGACGCAAACAAAGTTAGAAAAACAGTGGTATATAGCAAGAACTGCAGATGCTGGAGTTAGTGATAACAAATTGTGGAGCTGGAGGAACACAGCAGGCCAGGCAGCATCACAGGAGCAGGAAAGCTGACATTTTGGGTCGGGACTTTTCTTCAGAAATGAGGAAGAAGGGTCCCGACCCAAGACATCGACTTTCCTGCTCCTCTGATGCTGCCTGGCCTGCTGTGTTCCCCCAGCTCCACACTGTGTTATAGAAAACAGTGGTGTGGCTCACTGCTTGGGACAGACAACCCAGCTTTGCAAACACGCAGAAAGAAAGATTGGCTTGCAAACTCAAAAGGGGCCTGAATTAAAACGATTTATTGCCATATATCATCATTTTGACACTAAAAATATGTGATGAAAAGATCTTAATCATTGAGATTAGTAGCTCCACATCTAACAGTCTCAAAGTTTAGGGTTGATTTAAATCATTTTCATGAACATTAATGACTTTTTTTTGCAGTTCTTACTGGGATGATCCCTGCAAGTGATAAACAGCACCCAGGTCCCTAACTTTCACAGGTACCTTCTCCTATCATCGAAGACAGTCCTAACTCTTCACAGTTGCTCAGAACTTGTCTTGCACTGTATCAGTGTCTCACCAACACATCACGCACCCAACCCATGCCCTCCTCCACAACAACAACCCTTCACTCCCCCACTCCACTAAGCTCCCCCACCCCTTTTATAAACGGAATGCGTGTGCAGACTCTCCTGTGCTCCTGGATTCCCTTCTGAAGCACTCCCTGCTGATGGCTGCTGGTCATGGGTTGTGGGGATTTGGCCAATCATCATTCTGTCAGCCAAGACTCAGAATGGCAAGCTGTTCAGACTGGGAGCACAGAGCCAAGGCCCCGATTATTCTCAGGGATGGTTTAGAAATAACCCAGCAGCTTCCTCTGGAGATTTTCTGTGGGGATGGAGGAAGAGGAGCTTGTGTGCAGGAACTACAAGTTCACAAGATGTCAAATTTTGAACACTTATTTGGAATATTCCTCCATATATATACACACATTCTTTGCACCAAACCTTTACACCACTGTTTGCTATGAACACAAGCCCATCAATAAGGACATTCCATCATTTCTAAATTGGCACAAAAAAAACTTCCGCGTTTGTAAAAAAAGTTCTTTTTTGAGAAAAAGGTACTAAAAAGATAAGGCAATTTTTTGATTAAAAAGTGTCCTAAAATATTTCTTTCATAAAACAGATTTAAGAAATGCTACAGTATAAATTGCGATCATGTGCTCAAAATGCGCATTCTCAGAGAAGGCCCGTAGGTCACAAAATGGCTTCCCCCTCATCTACTGCCCCAACAAACAGCCCTACCCCAGGGGTTGCTGACATGGTGTCAGGTAGGAGTGTGAGAGTCAAAGCATTGACTCAAGACACCACCAAGCTTGAGAAGAGGGCAAATGGGAACCAATCACCATTTGGCAGTAAGGTCAGCAGGCAGTAGGGTTTATGAAAGCCCAAAGGGATAGTCGGAGTGCCACAGGGAAGGTGGGAGGGAGCGAGGGTGACAGGAATTGATGCCGGGAAGTGCATCATGAAGTGTCCTGAAACTCTGAGGGAAAATAAAATGAAAGAGCAGCTGATGCTCAGAGAGAGAGTTTAATGATTGGTCATCATAGAATTTGAATATTGCTGAAAGGAGACATACTGTTCATCTTGCACTCATCTGGATAAATGCAGGAATGCGAAATTTCAAAAGGTCACCGCAATTTATACTGTAGGAGGAAAGGACGCTGATTGCTTGGGGAGTCAGCAGCGAGTCAATTCCTGACAGAGCAATATCCTTCCCAGCATCCTTTTCTCCTGTGATACAAATTGTTGTGATTGTTTGAAACTTGGCATTCTTGCACATGTCCTGATGAGAGGATGATGAAACTCTTTGTAAACTTGTCCCTCAGCAATGCTACAAAATTAGTATTACAGAACGATAACTAACAAAACCGATCAAATGTTAATCATCTTTACCCCTGATGACCTAGTCATCAGTATAAGTCTCTGGACAGTGATAATTTGCAGGTTAGAAAACTTGTTGCTTGGAGGACGGTGGTGCTGAATGATGCTTAAATAGGAGTAAGAACTGAGCCATACCCTAACTCCAAGAAAGGGAGTCAAGCTATGAACAGTCCACTAGGAGAGAGGGAGTGATACTGGATATTGATGGTGATCAGCTGCTTATGCTCATCAGGATTGAATGCAAGAATGCCAAACTTTCCAGCAGTCACAACTACCGCAGCAGTTTTCTTCCTTCTTGCCCATTCCTTTTGGCCAAGTTGTGCGTGTTGGGGGGGGTGGGTGGTGGGAGGTGGGAGGGGTGCGATGTATCAGGGAGTGGGCAGGAGGAAAAGGTTGGAAGTGTGTGCATCAGGGATGAGACTAATCGTGGAATCCCTGCTTTGTTCCCTTGCTGGGATTGGCACAAAGTGGAGCTTGAGTCTGAAGTGTCAGTTAAGCCCTGCCAATGAGCAAGCAGGTTGGTCTTTGGGAGCGTCCGTTGGGTAGGGCAACGCCGGGGCGCATGGTCTGAGCGGTAACCTTTGTGCGTTGGGAAAGGGTGCTAAGCGAGAAGGGACATCACGCGGAAATTTACCAGAGAAAAGCCTACTGGGGCAGCCCCACTTTATACCCCAGCCCTACACTCCCGAAAGGTTCCTCGCACTGAGAAGCAACTATACAAGGCTCCGTAACAGCGATGGGGCTGAAGGGGGCATTGGTTTTAGGGACAGACCTAGATCCCGAGAGCCTTTTCCTGTTCCTAAAATTTCTTATCCATGGATCCTAGATGACCCCGGTCGAACCCTGACTTGATCGATTGTTCCATTTTTCCGATGGTGATGATTTTTTTTTGCAGCGTTTAGATACCGGCCAGCTCATGGCTGCTACTGATGTTCAGGCTGATAGTCCCAGGGAACTCACTGTCCTGTCGGTTACTCTTGTCCTTCAGGTGAAGGACATGATGTGGCTGGAGGTCACTAGGATCCGTGATCACAGTTACTTGACCAAGGAACTGGTCACTCAGGACGTTGTTATTCCAGACCTGGACAGAAAGTGAAGAAAATAAGCAAATCGGCTGGAATTCCGTGGAAAGCCGTTCCGTTCCATCTCACGGATGTCAGGATTAAATGCAAGAACACTAAATTTCCAATAGTCTCAACGAATTTTGCTACAGGAGAAGAGATCTGAATTGGTCGGCAAGTCTTTATTGATTGGCTAAGACATTACCATGGAGAAAGAACCACGCTCGTGGGCAATTCAGAAAAAAAATAGCAAGGCTTGAATGGGTTCCTTTTCATAGAAACCCTACATTGCGGAAAGATGCCATTTGGCCCAAGAGGTTCAGAGTGCCCCTGTGAAGAGCATCCCACCCAGTCCCATTCCCCCAGCCTTGCATTTCCCTTGTCTATCCCACCTAATCTAAACATCCCTGGGCACTGTGGGTAATTTAGCATGGCCAATCCACCTACCCTAAACATCTTTAGACTGTGGGAGGAAACTGGAGCACCCTGAAGAAGCCCACACAGTCACAGGGAGAATGTGCAGTCACAGACAGTCACCTGAGGGGGGAATCGAACTTGGGTCTCTGGCATTGTGAGGCAGTGATGCTAACCACTGAGCCACCGTGCCACTCCATTAAGTGGCTTTTGGCCTTTACCCCAACCTTTCATCAAGCGTGAGAGAAAATTTCTAAACCTTATGAAAAGTTATTTAAGTCTGCGTCATATTTGAATTAATAATCGGAGCAAAACCCATCCCCTTGTCCAAAATAGTGACATGGATCTTTTACAATGACCTCAGAGGGTGGGACAGGCCTTGATTTAATGTCATCAGAGAGTTGGCACCTCCAGCACAACGGCACTCCCTCAGTACCAGCCCAGGTCTTTGTGCAGAAATCTCTGCAGTGCGACATGCCCACGAAGTTCTGACTCAAGGGCGAGAAAGCTACTTGCCCCAGAACCACACGTGACATGTTGGCAATGGGCACTACACACGGGCATCTCTCTTCTCACACCCACTGTCTAAAGCCCCTGAGCTACGGATGGATCCTGGACATGCCAACCAACACGAAAGAAGATCGTACCTAAACTTTTTCCTTTCTTCCATAATGGAATGTATGGGAAGCTTGGCCAGAGTGAGGTAATGTTCTATGGGTCTCATGGGAGAGGAGTCCCAAGGCTGTCAGCGAGGAATCACCAATCAGGCTGACACAGTGGGTGGCAAGGTGGGTGGGAGGAATTAATCATTTCATCCTTTCAGGGGGCTAGTACAAGCGATGGGCCAAGTGGGCTCTTCATGTGCTATTTGGATTCTGCATAGACCAAAGCCTCAGCTTGGCACGAGATGCCTGTGGCATTCTCAAAGTGATATCTGAAAGAAGAAGAAGAAAGAGAGCATCCTGGACAAAGACTTCACACAGTAGATTCCCTCACCTCAATGCGGATGGGCTGTTTGGGATCTTTCCTGTAGAAGATTCCCTTTACGTCAAATTCCGGATTCACCGTGTTCTTATGGATAGGCGACCGGACCTTCTCTCTTCCGCACCGGATAATGACATATGGATCGGCTCCTGAGTAACAACAGAGTTCTACATCATTCCGAGGGTTCCCAAGCAGGCAATGGAGAGCTGACCATTTTTGAGTAATGGGACTCGTATGAGCCCTTGAACTGGAACCGAGTCCTGTTCACCCACCGTCCTCAGTACCTGCTGATGATTCAACATCAGCACCAATAACATTTACAATTCCCAGGTCCTTTGTGCTGATGTAGCTACTTGTGCATGAACTGGGAGAACAACATGCATAGCACCATTAAACAGGGACTGTTTTTATTAATTGTTCAAGGTGCTGCTTGTCCCTAGTTACCCCTTGAGAAAGTGATGGTGAGCTGCCTTCTTGAATCACTGTAGGTTGACCCACAATGCCCCTACGGAGGAGGCAATGGCCTTGTGGTATCATGGCTGGGCTATTAATCCAGAGACCCAGATAACGTTCTGGGGACCCGGGTTCAAATCCTGCCACGGCAGATGGTGGAATTTGAATTCAATAAATATCTGGAATTAAAAATCTAATGATGACCGTGAATTCATTGCTGGTTGTTAGGGGGGGAGAAAAGAACCCTTCTGGTTCACTAATGCCCTTTAGGGAAAGGAAACTACCATCCCTACCTGGTCTGGCCTACATGTGACTCCAGGCCCGCAGCAATGTGGTTGACACAATGAGCAATTAGGAATGGGCAAATAAATGCTGCCTAGCCAGTGGTGCCCTGAACCAG
Source organism: Stegostoma tigrinum (assembly GCF_030684315.1). NCBI lineage: Eukaryota > Metazoa > Chordata > Chondrichthyes > Orectolobiformes > Stegostomatidae > Stegostoma > Stegostoma tigrinum. The sequence goes on from NC_081359.1 coordinate 106,327,539, forward strand.
TTAAAAAAACTGCCCTGGGTGGGGGGGGTATTCCAGGATTTTGGCCCAATAACAGTGAATGGCTTAGAGGGCAACATGCAGGGGCATAGTGTTGCCATGATTTCACTGCCCTTGTCCTTCAAGACGGTTGAGGTCATAGGTTTGGGATGGTGAATTGCTTTTGCAAACCTTGCAGATGGTAAACAATGCTGCAACTGAGCATCAATGATGAGTGTTTAAGGTACCATTCATTGGGGGTGGTGTTTCAGCTTCTTGAGTGCCATCTAAGCCTCCCTGATAGAGTCATGCAACTCATCCAGGAAAGCAGAGAATATTCCATCGCATTATGCTTCATAAATGATGGACAGGATTTGGGGAGTCACAGAATCAACACAGCACAGCCAGGATGACTGTCAGCCCATCATGTCTATATTGGCTTTCCAGCTGAGCATCTCACCTTCAGCAATGTCCACTCTCCCTCCGCCCCCAAACACTGCACAGCGTTCCCTTCCAAACAGCAAATGCCCTTTCAAGTGCCTCCATCAAATCTGTCCCCCAGCACACCCTCAGCCAGGAACTGAGCCCAGAGCAGGCGGGTGGGCTGCAGGCCTGGGTTGTGGTCAGGATAGATAAAGATCTGGTCTCTCTCTCTCTCTCTCTCTCTCTCTCTCTCTCTCTCTCTCTCTATCTGTCTCTCTCTGTCCTTCTCTCTCACATGTGTGCACAGTACCTGTCGCACCATCCTGTTGGGCCAATCCGCTTGCAGCAACAACGTGAACTTGAGTCACCATCTTGGGGTGCCCGCACAGTCCAGACCAGCAGGTCCGAGGTGGCTCATTGAGAGTGAGTTCCCTGTGAAGACGACCACAAAGAGAAAAAGAAAAACACAACAAGGAGCACAGGTTTGTAAGGACGTCAAGTTACGGAACTGACGGCAGCCATCTTGCCAAGCGTCCCTTTAAAAGTCACGTGACTGTCCCTGCGGTCTTGTTTCCAATGTTACCAGGCCACACCAGGGAACTCAATCAGTGGGACTTCACAAAGTGTAACTGGCCAACGTTCTGTCTTCTGAGACCTCACTGTTTCCCTCTTGGCCAAAATAAAATGATTTCAAATGTGTCACCACGAGCAGATGGAATGTTGCACCGATCTTGATCAGAATCAATCAATATTTCAAACTTGCTACCATGTTAGGTTTCCACAGATTAGTGTTTTTGGGGAGTTGGGCTGCAGCACAGTGCACTGAACTGTGACTCCAGACTGACAGAGCAATTGACACAGATACAGGAAAAGAACAAACAAAGGCATTATGGTGGACACAAGGAGAGAGGAAGATGGGAAAAAGAGACCCACGGAGGGTGGAGGGAGACACAGTGAGTGAGAGAGGGGTATGGAGTCAAACACTCAGAGTGCGAGCAGTGAGTTACAAAAAAGACAGAGAGAGACTGAGAGACCAAGATGCACAATTCAGAAACAGTAAGATGCAGTGAGAAAGCAAGGGGAGAGAGAAAATGAGAGGAAAAAGGTGCAGAAAGAGACACAGAAAGATAGAAAAAGGAGTGAGAACAGACAGTTACACACACACACTCACACACACAGACACACACACACACACAGACACACACACACAGACACACACACACACACACACACAGACACACACACTCACACACACTCACACACACTCACACACACACACACAGAGAAACAGAGTGACCTGAATTTTACAAGGCTGAGGCTGGGGAAGAATACTGGGCACCTACATCCTTACCCTGGGCACGAAAATCATTCACAAATGGGCCAAGTCTTCAAAAGTCTGTGCCCACAGCCAACTGCCAGCCAGTGATAATACCCCCCACTCAGTCCACTGCTGAGGAAATGGGAGGGGGATGGCATTGGGCAGAGTTTGTTTTCCTTGAATGGCCATAGCCAGCCATTGGAGACAGGACCACTACATCGCCATCAGCACAGGGTCACCAGCAACACCATGGCACCATCACATTCACCACCATCAATGTCACCATGATACCCATAGCCAGCCTTCACCTCATGCAGGTTAAAATGTGTGATGACAACAGCACAAGTAGCATCCAACACCAAGCAAAGCAGATTCCATAGAATATACAATGCAGGAATGAGTCATTCAGCCTACCAACTAGTCTCTTTCCTCCCTGTTACCTCCTCCGCACTCCTCACTTCGTCCGATACTCCACCCCACTCCTCTGCTTCCGTCTCCTTAACTTCATTCGAGCATCCAGACTCTCCTTAAATACATCATCACTACCGACGTCAAATAATTCCAATGGAAACAAATTCCCTTTCTCCTCATGCTCTTTTTCTGAAAAAAATTCTTTTGAGTCTGTTTAAACTCATTGCAATTGTTGAATGAATTGTCTTCACTGTCTGTGAACAAGAAAGCAAGAAACATGGGCCATTCAGCCCATCGAGCCTGCTACAGCATCCAGTATGGCTGTGGCTGGTCTTAGCCATTGGATTTCCTGACCACTCACCCAGACTTGATTCTGAGAGCATACAACTCAATCCATCACAACCTGTAGCATTTTCAATTATGGAGATTCCATAGTCCTCTGCGGTAGGGAATTCCAAAGATTCCCCACTTTTGAGTGAAGTCATCTCTGCCCTAGATGTTCGGTCCCTTATTCCGAGACTGTATCACTGCTTTTCAGATTCCCCAAACAGTGGAAACACCTCTCTCTCTCAGGCTATAGTCTGTCCAACCCTTCTACAATCTTAAAATCTTTTAAAAGAGATCTCCTCTCATTCTTTTAAACATACTGTCCTAATTTACTCAGCTTCTCATCACAAGACAACCCATATCCTTTCCCAGGAACCAATCTGATGAACCTTCACTGCACCATCTTCATCCTGTGTTTTCTTTGTAATTTGCCCATGGGACATGGGCATCATGGGTCAGCCAAGGATTAATTGCCCATCCCCTAGTTGCCTTAAGATGGCGGTGAGATGCCAATGGAGTGTGTACTCTTCTTTAAATAATTAGACCAAAATGTCACACAGTATTCCAGATGTGTTCCAGCAAAGCCTTCTGCTATTTTAAAAGAATTTGTCTCACACACCCTTAATCGTTTCTGATGCAGAGTCAAGAACCTCAGGCTGTGGAATATATATACCTCCTCAATTCTGACAAAATCCTTATCACAGAAATATAGAAACTAGGAGCAGAAGGACGCCATTTGGCCCTTCAAGTCTGTTCTGCCATTCAACATGATCACAGCTGACCATCTGACTCAGTCCCCTATTCCTGCTTTCTCCCACATATCCTTTGCACCCTCGGAATTAAAATCCAACAACAACCCCTTCTTGAAAACATTCCATGTTTTTGCCTCAATCACTTTCTGTGGCAGAGAATTCCAGAGGCTCACTACTGTCTGGGTGAAGACATTTCTCCTCATCTCAGTCCTCAATGGCCCACCCCGTATATTTAAGCTGTCACCTTGGTACTGGGCTCCCAGGTCACTGGGAACATCCTTCCTGTGTTTACACTAGCTAATCCTTTTAGGATCTTATATGCTTCGATGGGATCTCCCACCTTGTTCTTCTGAACTCTGGAGAATCAATGTTTTCCTCACTTTCTGCAGTACTTCCAAAAGCCTGGTGAATGAACTCAGCAGAGGAGTTAATGGGAGAGAGGAGCAGAGGAGACAGGCTGAGGAGGGAAGGGAGAATGTGATAGTGTGCAGGACCTTTGAGCATGAATGGATGGGCAGAGGGAACGTGGGTGTGCGACATGCAGGGAGCCAGAGGAGAGGACGGTGGCTTCTGCTCCCCAAAAAAAGCTGCATTCTAGCCCTCACCTCCTCCATCACCTCTCGCTCTGCTATTGACAGCTGCTCATTCCCACTCCAGGTCTTACCTGAAGTTTGATGGCACATCGGTGAAGATCCTCAGTAAGAACTCGCCCTGTACGCCCGGCTCGAAGGTGGTCGGGATGATGACATAGCGTCCCTGAGGGAGCTGTTCCCGCAAGAAGATGGTCTTGGAGTTGATGTAGACAGAGCTGGCCACTCTCTGCTGAATGGTGTGCATCCTATAATTACGGTTCAGCTCCACCTGCCAAAGCCAAATCACTTCAAAAGTTAACAGAGTGGTGGGATAAACAGACCGAGAGCAGCAGTTAGCATCATCATCAGCTCCTGCCCTGTGACCCCAAGGTCCTGAGGGCAAGAAACTTGGCTGATGCACCTACTGCAGCACCAAGAGAGTGTAGTGTGTCTTTCAGATGCTATCCCCATTGGTCTCCATTTTGATCATCTCCAGTGTCCTGGGCCAATACCCTCCCTTAATCAATAACCAATGTTCACATTGTTGGGAGGGTTGGAACTAATTTGGGAGGGGAATGGGACACAGCGTAGAAATAAAATCAGGAACAAGGTCCAATCAGGTATAGAAGGAATTCTGGGGCAGTCTGAGGCGTGGATAGGATAAGGCACATGGATAGTCTAGGAAACTAAACTGAATCTATTTTAAACGCAAGGAGCTTGACTGGGAAGGCAGATGAACTTAGAGCATCGATCAGCGCATGGGAATATGATATTGTTACAATTACTAAGACATGGTAAAAAGGCTGGCAGGACTGGCAACTCAATGTTCCAGGGTATAGAAGTTTCAGGCGTCATAGTGGTTGGGATGTAAGAAAGATGGGGACGTTGCACTGTTGATGACGAAGTCATCATTGCTGAAATCAGGGAGGACTCCCTAGAACAGTTTTCAAAGGAGGCCCTCTGGGTACAGCTTAGAAAGGGAGCAATTACTTTTCAGGCCTCCCAACAGTCAGAGGGAAGTACAGGAGCAGATATTATAGAATCCCTACATTGTGGAAACAGGCCCTTCAGCCCAACAAGTACTGCCCCTCAGAGCATGCCATTCAGACCCATCCCTCTACCCTTTCCCTGTGACCCACTTAATCTGCATATCCCTGGACACTATGGGCTATTTAGCACGTCCAATCCGCCCTAACCTGCACATCCCTGTACACTATGGGTTATTTCCTGTGGTCAACCACCCTAACCTGCACACCTCTGGATTCTGGGAGGAAACTGGAGCACCCGGAGGAAACCCACGCAGACACGGGGAGAATGTGCAAACTCCACACAGACAGTTGCCCGAAAGTGGGATCAAACCCAGGTCCCCAGGTCTATGAAACAACAGCATTCCAGATATTTATGTTAGAACAGCTAAAACTCACTGATGGCTTGTGCCGTCTATTATTTAACTGTTTCTTCAGCACAATGTATCTCTTTGCTTCAAGGACATATTTCACTTCAAACATCCAACCTTGCAAATTGGCATCAGCCAACCTCATCACATCATCATTGGTGCTCTGGAACCAAGTCAGACATCAATTAACCAGCATTTACTGCCTGTCTCAAGTAGCAACTGGTATAACTGAGTGCTTGCTAGGCTATTTCAGAGGGCAGCCGGGTCTGGTGTCTCGTGTGGGCCAGACCGGGTGAGGATGGCTGATTTCCTTTCCAGAGGGACATTTGTCGGCCAGATGGGGTTTTACGATGGTCGACAATAGGTTCATGGTCATCAGTAGATTTTGCTTTGTTGAAATTGGATTCCACCATCTGCCTTGGCGGAGTTTGAACCCTGGTCCCCAGGACATTGGCTGACTTTCTGGATTGATAGTCAGATGATAACACAACAAGGTCATTACCCCCACTAACTTGGAAGGGAGCCTCCTATACTTGGAGGCTTCCAGTCTGTGGCTACGTCACATTCATTTATGTGCACATTTTCAGACTTCAGTACTGACTAACAGGCTGCCAGCCCTTGTGTTTTGCACTTCTTTTTAATGCAGGGGGTAACATGACTTCATTGGGAACAGTGCACTTTTTACATTCTTGGGCAGCACGGTGGCTCAGTGGTTAGCACTGCAGCCTCACAGCGCCAAGGCCCCGGGTTCGAATCCAGCCTCGGACGACTGTCTGTGTGGAGTTTGCACATTCTCCCTGTGTCTGCGTGGGTCCCCTCTAGGTGCACCGCTTTCTTCCCACAGTTCAAAGATGTACAGGTTAGGTGGCTTGGCCATGCTAAATTGCCCATAGTGTTCAAGGAGGTGTAGACTCGGTGGGTTATAGGGGGGATGGGTCTGGGTGGGATGCTCTGAGGTTCGGTGTGGACTTGTCGGGCTGAAGGGCCTGTTTCCACACTGTAGGGATTCTATGATCCTATGATTCACTAACCACTGTGCCATTGTGCTGCCATGTAAGCAAGTCACAAAAATGGTGTGAGACAGAGGGTTGCATCTGTAGGGGACTAAAGCTTTGTTAACATTAACTCAGTCCAGCCCACACGAGACACCAGACCCAGCTGCCCTCTGAAATAGCCTAGCAAGCACTCAGTTATACCAGTTGCTACTTGAGACAGGCAGTAAATGCTGGTTAATGATGTCTGACTTGGTTCCAGAGCACCAATGATGATGTGATGAGGTTGGCTGATGCCAATTTGCAAGGTCGGATGGTTGAAGTGAAATATGTCCTTGAAGCAAAGAGATACATTGTGCTGAAGAAACAGTTAAATAATAGTCAGCACAAGCCATCAGTGAGTTTTAGCTGTTCTAACGTAAATATCTGGAATGCTGTTGTTTCATAGACCTGGGGACCTGGGTTTGATCCCAATTTCGGGCGACTGTTAAGGGTGGAATAGTTAAAGTGCATTCAGGAGGGCTTTTTGTGCCATTCCATAGGTATTCCTACTAAAGATGGGCCAGTGCTGGTCCTAATCCTATGGAATGAAGTCTCTCCAGTGGTTTCAGTGAGCGAGCATTTTGGGAATAGTGATCATAACTCCACAAGCTTAAAAGTCATTATGGAAAGGGATAAAAACAACGCAGAAGTTAAGTGTCTAAATAGGAAGAAGCTCAATTTCAATATTATTTCATAGGATCTGGCAAACTGGCAGCATGTAAACCTACATTTGGAAAGTGGGAGTCTTTTAAAAGTAGTATCGTAACAATTCGGGGCCAGAATGTTCCTCTAACAGCGAAGGGCAAGAGCTGCAAGTCCAGGGAACCCTGGATGACAAGGGATATTGAGAGTTTGATGAAGGTAACGATGGAAGCATACGTCAGGGACAGTGCATTACAAACAGGGGTGACCCTTCGAAAGTATAGAGTGTGCAGGAGGTTGCCTAGAAAGGAAATTAGAAAGGCAAAGAGGGTCACAAAGTATCCTTCACAGATGAGATCGAGGAGAGCTCCAAGGCTTTTTGTAAGTGTATTAAGAGTGAGAGGATTACCAGGGAAAGAGTGAGAACTATTATGGACCAAAGGGACAATTTGTACATGGAGACAATTGATGTGGGTGAGGACTGAAATGAATATTTTTCAACTGCATTTGCACAGGAACAACATTGCAGCCAAGGGTTTCAGTCGGGATGGTAAGGTTCTGGAGCGTGTTTAGATGAATAAGGAGGAGGTATTAGATGTTTTAGTGAGCATAAACATGCATAAATCCCAGGGTCTGATAAGATGTGGAGACAAGGGAGGAGATTGCTGGGGACCCGGTGAACATATTTAACTCTTTACTGGCCACAGGCAAAGTGCCAGATTGCTGGAGGATGGCTAAAGTGGCTCCTTTGTTCAAGAAAGGCAACAGCGATAGGCCAGGGAATTATAGACCAGTTCCACTGACATCAGTGGGAGGGAAGATATTGGAAAAAACCTGAAGGTCAGGATTCAACAACACTTGGAAAGCCAGGGATTTATCAGGGATAATCAGCGCAGAATTGTTAAAGGAGATCCTGACTAACTGAATTTTTTGAAGTTGATGTGCTGATTTACTTCAATAAGACCTTTGACAAAGTCCCACGTGGAAGTCTAGAAATGCCAGAAATGCTTACCCCAATTCAAAGGTGACTCTTGTGCGCGAATTTCTTTAGGAGTGTGTTTTTTCTCTCATCACCACTGAACTAACTCCACAGAGCCTGGTATTCCCTCACCAAGACCCACTTTATTTACACAGGGAGAGCCCTTGACACTGATCCAACTCCTTCACAGCCAGCTCTCAGAGTGAACAGAATCCCTGACACTCTTGTTTATTTCTGTCAGCCAGGGCTTTCTAATTGGACCAGGTTAACAGCCCCAATCAGGGAACTCATATTCTATGAGGTCCACCAGGCTGATCTCATTACAATCACTACAGATGACAGATTTCTTTCCCTAAGAGACATGAGTGAACCAGATGGGTTTTTACAACAATTGATTATAGTTTTGTGACTACCATAATTAAGAGTAGCTTTCATTTTCAGATTTGTCTTAATTTAAATTAAATCTGGCACAAACTGATTGAACGGTGGAGCAGAGCCAATGGGCTGAATGGCCTACCTCTCCTCCTACACTTTATGATCTTCTATTCTCTGTCATGGGGGGGATTTGAGCTCCTGGCCCTCAGATCTTTAGTCCAACCTCTGGATTGCTGGTTCAGAATTAACATTTGACTGGTGCCATCACAGAAGTGCCTGTTCAGCCTCCGCAGCTGGCATTTTATGGGTGCTGGTATCTACATTAGGAATAATGCCACATGGCAACTTGACACCACTTAGGGAAGAGCGATGGAGACGTTTCAACACTGAATTTAATCTCTACAGAGAGAGACTGGCTGCTTATTTACATACAACACAACAGAAGTTGCTGGAGAAGCTCAGCAGGTTTGGCAGCACCTGTGAAGGAAAAACTCAGAATTAACGTTTCGGGTCCAGTGACCCTTCCTCAGAACTTGTTTAAATGTTCTTACCTTATAGACCTCAAACCCCATTGAGAGCTTTTCCCCTCTGCCCTGCTTTCGAGTGTAACGAATGTCTTTCTGTTGAAGGCAAATTAACACTTCGTCTGTTTCCTTTTTGACATCGAACACATACTGTGGAGGGAAACCAGAGAGAACGTTGTAAAGCACAAAGCGAGAGGTAAGCAACACTCCACAATCAGTTGGAGTCACACTATTAGAGGTAAGAAACCCTTACAGCTCATACAAGTTGCACATAGTGCAAGGTAACTGCCTATTATAATAATGGCTGGCCATCATCATGGGCATCATGGTGGTTCAGTGGTTGGCACTGCTGCCTTACAGTGCCAGGGACCACCCTTGGATGATGACTGTCTGTGTGGAGTTTGCATGTTCACCCTGTGTCTACATGAGGTTCCTCCTACAATCCAAAATTGTGCAGATTAAGGTGGATTGGCCATGCTAAATTGCTCCATAGTGTCCAGGGATGTGTGGGCTAGGTGGGTTAGCCATAGGCATTACAGGGTTACAGGGATAGAGTAGGGGGAAGGGTCTGGGTGGGATATGTTCAGAGGGTCAGTGTGGACTTGTTGGGCTGAATGGCTTGTTTCCACACTGTAGGGATTCTATGTTAATGTCATTGTGAAGGTTTAAAGGAAATGGCTGGTGAATATTAATCATCTTTGAGCACATCCAAACAACAAGCTATGATATTCAGCTGTGGGGTGAGAGCAATGAAACTGATCAAGCCAATAAACTTGCTCCACAAAGGAATGGTCTGTTTCTTAAGTTCTATCAGAGGAGATCCGATGGATTCTATGTCCATAATGCCAGTCCTTAGGCACCTATCTCCAGATGTCCTCAGGATGATGATTCACCACGGCCTTGAGCTGCTAAAGACAGTATGGTCAGATTGCTTCCAGCCAAGTGTGCAACAGTTTGGTGCAGGAACAGGAATGGGCCATACATCCCCTTGAGTCAGTCCCATCAGTCCAGATTAAGGCTTTCTAGGCCACATTCCCTTCCCTAAATAGCCAAATGGATTCTTAATGACAATCAAACAACTTCATGGCCTGTCTTACTAAAAACTGATCTAGCAACGAAACAACCCTTTGGTCCAAATAATCCATGCCAACCATGTTCCCAAACTAAACCACTTCCACTTGCCTGCATTTGGCCTATATCCCTCCAAACCTTTCCTATTCATCTACTTATCCAAATGTCTATTAAATGTCGTAACTGTATCTGCGTTAACCACTTCTCTGGAAACTCATTCCACATATTAACCACTCCTTCTGTTAAAAAGTTGCCCCTCTTTTAAATCTTCCTCCTCTCACCTTAAAAATATGCCCCCTAGTCATGAAACCTGCCAGCCTAAGGAAAAGGCCTTTGCCACTCACCTTACCTATAACCCTCATGATTTTATAAGCTTCTATAAGGTCACCCCTCCACCTCCTATGCTCCAGTGAACAAAGTCCCATCCTATCCAGCCTCTCCTTATAACTGAAGCCCTTCATTCAATGCAACACACTGGTAAGTCTTTTCTGAACCCTCTCCAGTTTAATAATATCTTTCCTATAACAGGGCGACCAGAACTGCATGTAGTACTCCAGAAGAGGCCTCACCAATGTTCAGTACAACCTCAACATGAGGTCCCAACTCCTACACTCAGGTCTGAGCAATGAAGGCAAGCATGCTAAATGCCTTCTTAACCACCCTATCTACCTGTGACATAAATTTCAAAGAATTATGTATCTGAACCCCTTTCTGTTCTACAACATTACCCAGGTCCTTACTTTTAATTGTATAAGTCCTGTCCTCGTTTGTTTTACCAAAATGCCACACTCACATTTATCTGAATTGAACTCCACCTGCCATTCTTCAGCCCATTGAACCAATTGATCAATATCCCTTTGTAATCTTAGATAACCTTCATTGTCGACAATACCGCCAATTTGGGTATGATCCACAGACTTACTAACCATGCCTTCCATATTCTCATCTAAATCATTTATGTATTAATGTCAGCAACTTCCCAATGTTCATAAATTACCATCTGTACTCACCTTGGAACTTTGCATTGTCATTTCTGATAGCATTCAACGACTGAGACTCCAAAAATACAGCAATGTGGTTGGCTCTTAACTGCCCTCTGGGCAATTCGGGATCGGCCAAAAGGGCTAGCCTGGCTGGTGAACATACATATCCCACAAATGAATAAAAAAATTGCTGTGGATCTGATGATCACATACAGGCCAGACTGGTAAAGACAGCAGATTTCCTGAATGAACCAGACAGGGTGTTACAACGGCGATGAGTTCAGGTCACTATCAATGAAACTAACCCTATTTTATTGACTTGTTGATATGAATTTAAACTCCACTAGTCACGTTCTTTATTTGATTCATTCGCGGGATGAGGGCATCATTGGCTAGGACAGTATTTATTGTCCCCTCCCTAATTGCCCAGAGGGCAGTTAACAGTCACATACATTGCTGTGGATCTGGAGTCACATGCAGGCCAGACCAGGTAAGGATGGCAGTTTCCTTCCCTAAAGGACATTAGTGAACCAGATGTTTTTTCCCTGACAACTGACAATGGTCTTTAGACTCTTAATTTCAAAGTTTTACTGAATTCATTTTCCACCATATGCCATGGCAGGATTCAAAGCTGGCTCCCCAGAGAATCATATGAGTCACTGGATTAACAGTCCAGTGATAACATTACTGGGCCATCATCTCCCTCTGCTGTGGTGGGATTTGAGCATCAGCCATCTGAACATCAGCTTTGGCCTCTAGATTAAGCGTGCAGTGTCATTTCCAATACCCGACTCAGGCAAGCTGAACATAAAGCCTTATGGAGGCCTTCGAGGTGAGCTTAGTCATTCACAGATCCTTTGAAATAGTGATAGCAAATCAATAGATTATATTGTCTCCATTAAGGTTAGTATCATCACATTGCCTCTTGTTCCACCTCACACTGATTCGCCTCACCTTCCCACCTCCTGTTCTCAACCCTCGGAGCTTCGTCCACATCAGAAAGATACCTGAAATATCGAAGAGCTCAACGTCAATAGTCCTTACCTGTGGGTTCTGCAGAAAGGTGTCGCGGTTATTGATGCAGCCTCCAGCACGATTTTTCAGAGGGTCCTCGTGCCTGGTCCATGAGCCCTTTATCATGGCTTCCTCCCAGGTCTTGTGGAAGCTGAAGAAGGAGGTGTTGATGATACGGCAGACAACGAGGTCTGTGAAGTTCGCACAGAAATCGTCAAACGACATCCTGGAATCCAAACAAGCACTGTGCTCAGGCAGAGATAGTAAGAATCACCAATGCTTGAGAATCTGAGATAACGAGGTGTAGAGCTGGATGAACACAGCAGGCCAAGCAGCATCAGAGGAGCAGGAAGGCTGACATTTCGGATTGGGACCCGTCTTCAGAAATGGGGGAGGAGGGAGGGAGCACTGAGGTAAATAGAGAGAGAGGAGGGGTAGAGCTGAGGAAGGTAGGTGGGACGGTGATAGGCCAGGCAGCACTGCAGGTGAATACACACAACTCTTTACTGAACGCAGGTTAGGGGAGTCTATCTACAGGGAGCTAGTTATTACTGAAGTTTCCACCAACATCACCAAAAAACAACTGGCCATTGCTGTCTATGGGATCTTGTTGTGTACAGTTTCTTGCAATGGCTATACTTCACTGGATGAACAGAGCGTTCGGTTGCCCTGGGGCTGCTCGAAAGCAAAATCTTTATTAACATTTTTGGCGCATGTTATTCCCAACAAAATGACACCTAACAAAACCCTTTTTCTTTATTTCGCCTCCCAGGGCCTGGACATTGGTGGCTTAACTGTCCACCTTGAGTGCCCTGCAGTAAGTGGTGGTGAGCCACCTCCTTAAGCTTTTAGCCCTAAGAACTATGTCCAATTCAGTATTTTGGCCTCGACTACTTTCTGTGGCAAAGAATTCCACAGGCTCCTCACTCTCTGGGTGAAGACATTTCTCCTCATCTCAGTCCTAAATGGCTTAGCCAATATGCATAGACTATGACCTCTGGTTCTGGGCTTCCCAGCATCAGGGACATCCTTCCTGCATCTACCCTGATAAGGGAGGGTCATGGCCCATTCTTGTACTCATTAGCCCTCCCAGCAAACGCAAAACTTTCTGTCCCTTCAATGTTTTCCTAAATTCTTCTCCATTCGAGGTGTATACTCAAGGTTAGGAGTCCTTGACTGCAGGAACTCAGAAGCCAGCATTGTTTAACTCTGGAACAATCCAGATTCCTAAAAGCTAGACCGTCTGAAATATCTGATCCATCATCAAAGAAAAAAGACTGTCTGGAAGACTTACCAGAATTCCCCATCATCCCGCACGGTGACACCCATAGACTCGCGCTCTCCTTTGCTGACCTTCTGCCACTCCTGGGAGCTGTGAAGACAGTTATTCCAGTCTCAATTGACACTGTGTGGAAGAAGTCCAATAACACTGTACTGAAACAGGGTAAACAGTGAGACAATGTGTAGCCAACGAAGGTGATTCACTTTGGAAGTGTTGACCATTTCTGGTCAATAAAAAAAATAGTTAAAAATAAAGCTAAAGAGGAAAGTCAAGCAGAATGTTTTCACTCGCAGACGTGAAAATCTTAAGTTTTGTTTGTCATTTAAGAACACTGAAGGACAATTGGCGTAAATGGTTATGCCACTGTTTAAGCCTGACACCTTCAACATATCCATCTTTTCCCTTCTCTCCCATGTGCTTAGCTAGATTTCCCTTAGCCAGATCCATTCTATTTTCTCCACGGCAGTGATTTCCACATTCTGATATTCAGCTGATGACCGTCATGGTTTAATTGAATGGTGCAGTGAGGGCCAACTGGCCTCCTTCTATACAGCCATACCAGTTAGGAGCAGGACACTCAGCCCCTCAAGAACCCCTCCAGGAAAGATCTTGTTACATCATCCTCCCAACAAAAGTTGGCAAACCCTGTTGCAGCGATATAAAACCCTTGCTAGGCTACATTTGGAGTATAGTCTGCAGTTGATTGTCATGTTACCAGAAGATTGTGGAAGCTTTGGAGAGAGTGCAGAGAAGGTTCACCAGGATGGTGCCTGGTCTCCAGGGCATTGACTATGATGAAAGGTTAAAAAGACTAGGATTGTTTCCACAGATGAGAGGAGACCTGATAGAGGTCTACAAAATAATGAGAGGCATAGATGGGGTGGATAGTCAGAGGTTTTTTCCCAGGATTGAAGTTTCAGTTACAAGGGGGAACAGGTTCAAGGTGAGAGGGGGCGAGTTTAAGGGAGATGTGCGAGGGAAGTTTTTCACACAGAGAGTGGTAGCAGCCTGGAATGCACAACTGGAAGAGGTGGTGGAAGTGGGCACATTGAAGACATGTAAGGGGCACTTGGATGGGTACATGAATAGGGAAGGAATAAAGGGATATAGATCGAAAAATGGCAGGTTTCTTTTTAGGTTAATTAGGGCATGATGGTCAGCACAGGCTTGGAGGGCCGAAGGGCCTGTTTGTGCATTGTATTTTTTCTATTGTTCAATACCACTAGGCGTCAACTCCCCATAAGACTAGGTGGGTCTTGGAGGTATGGGGGGATATAGAAACAAAGAGGAATAGAAAAGATGAGCACGTGTAGGCCATTCAACGTGATCATGGAAGATCATCTAATTCTGGACCCTGTTTACACTTTCTCCATTTGATTCCTTTGGCCCAAAGAACTACTTCCTAAAAACATTCACAGTGTTTTTGCTTCAGTTGTTTTCCGTGGTAGAGAATTCGACAGGGTTTCGACTCTCTGGTTGAAGACATCTCTCTTCATTGTCCCAATGACCACCTCACCCAAAGCCAACATGGTGAAGCTGAGTGCTGTATGGCAGACCTCCCAGCATGAAGCTGCCCCTCTAACAAGCTATGGAAGTGGGGGGAGGGGGGCTCACCTGTCACTCCATGGCCCGTTCCATTCCTTCTGACCCCACGGATTCCTCATCCTGATCATGAAGAGCTTTTCTGCCTTGAAGAAAGCTAAGAGGCCATGGCCCAGCCGTACCTTCCGGACATCAGTCACAGCGTACGCATGGCCTTTCACCAGGCCAGTGGTCAGGCGAGTTTCCATCTCAGCAGCTGATGATACCTGCAGCAAGCAAAACAAGCCCGGGATTAGCTCAACATCGCCTGGAGGTCATGGGACTACAGCCCCGGGGAAAAGGGACAGGCTCGGACTGAGCAGAGCTGTTCAGGGAAGATTCAAATGACCAAATGGGTGAGATGGTTTGGGGAGGAAGGGTCAGCGGGGCAGCCACTACTGATCCCATCTGTGGGCTCAGCCTTGGATTTGCTGGTCAGCAACTGACCTTGCTCAGAGAACCCACAGACCCCCCGCTCAAACATGAAGACTGGCTCTGACTGGGCATCTAGTCTTGTGGCCTCCAGCTGGAGAATCATAGCTAGACTAATGGGAGGCTGGAAGAATACAGCAGGCAAAGCAGCATCTGGAGGAAAGGAGCAGTCAACATTTAAGGTATGCTGAAGCAGGGTAATACCCGAAACATTGACTGCTTCTCTCCTCCAAACGCGGCCTGGCTTGCCGCATTCTTCCAGCACCCTGTCAGTCTACCATGGAGAATTATAGAGATGGCCATTCGGCCCCTCAAATCAGCTGTAACATTCAGCAAGACCCTCTACCTCCACCTCCAAATATCCCTTATTTCCCTCAGAGCTAACAAACATTGACATCAATTTTGAATGCAATCAATGACTGAGATGAGTAGAGATACCATACAATGATACCTATTCTGACACTGTGACCCACTCTGCTCTATCAGGTCAGAGTGTGGAGCTGGAAGAGCTGACTATCCTTAAAGAGTTCTTTCACTGGTTATAAAACCTTCCAGAGGCAGTAAAAAGGTTCATACAAGCCTTTCCCAGTTTAGCAAGTCAACTGAAAGACAGCACTCCTGACGCTGCTGCACTGGCTCAGGGCTGCACTGGCTCAGGGCTGCACTGGGGACCTGCAGAGATCTTGCACTAGTGTAGTTGAGTTCACAACATAATGACAGGCTAATGTCCCAGGGTCATGGGTTCAAACCCCACCATGGCAGATGGTGAAATCCAAACTCAATTTAAAAAAGTATTCAATGAACAGCGAGCCTAGTGTTGATCATGTAAACACCTTCAATTGTTGGAAAAGCTCATCTGGTTCACTCAAGCCCTTCAAAGGGAGGGAAAGCTGCTGTCCTTACGTAGACTGACCTACATGTGACTACAGACCCATAAAAATGGGGTTGACTCTTAACTGCCCTCTGAGCCATCAGGGATGAGCAAGGAATGCTGGTCTAGCCAGCAAAGGCAAAGAGATCCCTGGGGTGAAATGTGAACCCACAAGAGAGGAGATTATCGCCCACTGAGTCCTGGTTGTGACTACCATAGGAAATAGGAGCAGGAGGCGGCCATTCGGCCCTTCAGGCCTGCTCCACCATTCAGTATGATGATGGCTGATCATCCAACTCAGTCTCCTGTCCCCACTTTCTCCCTATACTCTTCAATCCCTTTGGTTCCAAGAATTATATCTAACTCCTTCTGGAAATCATTTAGTATTTTGCCCTCGTCCGCCTTCTGTGACAGCGAGTTTGAAACTTTCTGGGTGAAGAAATTTCTCTGCCTTCATCAAGTGCAACTTTCTGTTGTTTATTATTAGCTCCTGGGTCAACTGCACCGAGTGGTGAGGTGAAGGTTACCCTGATCGAGCAGCTGATGAGGCCCTCACGGCTGAACACCTTCAGGAGCTTCTCAAACAGTTGCAGCCTCTGATCCTCCAAGGTGCTGAAGTTCCCCTGAACCAGGTCGATCGGTTCTGAGACCCCACCAGTAAAATCCACCAAGGCATCTGCAGTGTTCCCTCCATCCAGAGATTCATAGCAGCCAGCTAGCCTGAAAGAGAAGCAGTGAGATGATTTCTACAGCAGTAACATGTATTCAAATAAGATAACAAAGTGTGAAGCTGGATGAACACAGCAGGCCAAGCAGCATCTTAGGAGCACAAAAGCTGATGTTTTGGGCCTTGACCCTTTATCAGAAAAGGGGGGTGGGGACAGGATTCTGAAATAAATAGGGAGAGAGGGGGAGGCAGACTGAAGATGGATAGAGGAGAAGATAGGTGCAGAGGAGAGGATGGGTGGAGAGGTAGGGAGGTGATAGGTCAGTCCAGGGAGGACGGACAGGTCAAGGAGGCGGGATGAGGTTGGTAGGTAGGAAATGGAGGTGTGGCTTGAGGTGGGAGGAGGGGATAGGTGAGAGGAAGAACAGGTTAGGGAGGCGGGGACAAGCTGGGCTGGTTTAGGGATGTGGTGGAAGAAGGGGAGATTTTGAAGCTGGCGAAATCCACATTGATACCATTGGGCTGCAAGTTTCCCAAGCGGAATATGAGTTGCTGTTCCTGCTACCTACGGGTGGCACCATCATGGCACTGTGGGAGGCCCAGAATGAACATGTCATCGAAGGAATGAGAGGGGCAGTTGAAATGGCTCATGACTGGGTGGTGCAGTTGTTACTGCGAACCGAGCATAGGTGTTCTGCAAAGCGGTCCCCAAGCCTCCGCTTGGTTTTCACATCGTGTCTTTAACTCAGCAAGATTCACCAGAATATTACCAGACAATCAAAACACAAGGAAATACAGAACCTTTAAAATATTTTTAAGGCAGAAATAGATTCTTGATGACCAAGGGGCTGAACAGACTGTCTGGGGATATATAGGAAAGCACAGCTGAGGTTAAAATCATGATGTTACTGAATGGTGTAGCAGAATGGACTTTGTCTTACATGTTCTTTTTTTAAAACTTCTTTTTCTTTATTATGTCACGGTGGAAGCACTGTTGCTTTGGGCATTTTATTTCTTTACTGAATTCGTGAACAAAATACTCAGCCATAATGGGTGAATCTTTAGGGGAGTGGCTTTATGAACTAGAGTGCTAGGGAGGAGGAGGAGAGGGGAGTAGTGAGGGATTCCCAGAGTTTAAGTTCAAGGGGCCTAAGGAATTGTGCAGAGGTGCAGCAATTAAAATGGTGCATGGTTGACAGCTCAGAATTGGAGCAGTACAGATACTCTCACAGGAAATGTGGAACTGGAAGGGGTTTCAAAGGTGGGGAGCTCCACATTGGGATTTGAGAACAAGGATGGGAATTCTTAAAACAGAAGAATTCCAGATCAAGCATCAACATAGTTAGTGATCGGGGTTTGCTGTGACTAAGGGATTGTGATGCAGAACTTTGAACAACGTTGAGTTTTATGGAGGGTGTGAGATTAGTCAGAAGTGTTTTAGAATAGTTGAGTCTAGTGGCATTGAAGACAGGAGTGAAACAAGAAGGTGAGACAGGGCGAAAGTCAGACTCTAAAGAATGAAAACAAAATACTATGGAAACCTGAAAGAAAAAACAGAAAGTGCTGGGGAAACTCAGCAGGTCAGAGAGAAACAGAGTTAAAGCTTCGGATTTCTGAAGGGCAGACATGCCAGGCTCAGAACGTGAATGTTTCGGCCAGCTCATCCCTAATTGCTCTTAAACTGAGAGGCTTGCTTGGGTCGTTGCACAGGAAAGTTAAGAATCAACTGTATTGCTGTGGGTCTGGAGTCACAGGGACATGAGATCGAGTCAGGTATTCCTCGATGTGCCTTGTTGCCTCCACAGGTTAATTTCTATTTTTGATCCCTTCTGTATCCTGTCCATCCCTTTAAATCCCAGTGTAATGCTTATAACTGGGAATTTAATTAAATCAATTACCGTGACCATTGTTACAAGGTTGTTTTATAACTGGTGCCATTATCAGCCAAAAATTTTACTCAGTATTGGAGTCAAATGCCTAATTTTTGTTTAGCTTGAAACAAACAATTACTTTTGTATCATTCCCTCACAGGATATGGGCCGGGTCAGAATTTATTGCCCATCCCTGACTTTCCTCAATGTGGTGGGCGTTCAGCTGCCACGTTTATGCGATCCCTTTTTTATTGAAGACGGCTATTGCAGAATTATTCCAAATTTTGCACGAAATAAGGTCAATAATACCAGCTGAACATGATAGTATCGCAGTCGCTTTCCTTCTGAAGGAGAGTTGTGCTGGGCTTGAAACGTGAGCTCTGTTTTCTCTCTCCACAGATACAGCCAGGCCTGCTGAGTTTCTCCAGCACTTTATCTGTCTTTCAGATCTGCAGCACCTGCAGTTTCTCACTGCACTTTCTTTCCACAGCCCTCGTCTCTCGAATCATCCTGTAACTTTTTACAAACTTGCAATAGGTAAAACAAACAGAATCTCTCGGAATCTGAAAAGGGTTTAAGTGGACTTTGTCTTAAGTTCTCTTCTTGTAAATTCCTTTTTCTTTACTATATCGTGGCAGAAGTACTGTTACTTTGAACATTTTATTTCTTTACTTATCTAATTTTTTTTCCTATGAATTTGGGCTCAAGATCCTGCACCTAGGTACCTTTACAAGTAAACTTTTTACTGCGCTCATGTGAGTACCTGTGACAATAAAAAGTTAATTCAATTCAATTCAATTTAATCCCCTGCGCTTCATTACAATTTAACCAGTTAAAAAGAACTGAGCTCTCAGAACTGGTGCAACTAGAGTGAGGGTAAATGCTCTGAAATGTAAGCACTGATGTCACTCTTATCCCTAATTCCCAAATACCTTTGTACTTGTTCACCTCAGCACCTTTTTCTTACGGAGTCCCTTGGGATCATGGATGGCACCTAAGCACCACACCACATTTTTCTCTCTCTCTCCCTTCACATCATCCAGCCTCAAAACTCCATCTCTGGCCACACTCCAACAAAGATGCAGAAATCTGAGATAACACGGTGTGGAGCTGGATGAACACAGCAGGCCAGGCAGCATCATAGGAGCAGGAGAGCTGACGTTTCGGGCCTAGACCCTTCATCAGATTTTGTTTTTCCTCTTTATTCATTCATGGGATGAAGGCATTGCTGGCCAGGCAGCATTTATTGCCCCATCCCTAATTGCCCAGAGGGCAGTTCAGAGCCAACCACATTGCTGTCGGCCTGGAGTCACATGTCGGCCAGACTGGTTAAGGATGGCAGTTTTTTTCCCCCTCAAGGGCATTGGTGAACCAGGTGGGTTTTCCCGATAATCGGCAATGGATTCACAGTCATCATCAGACTCTTAAGTCCAGATATTGCATTGAATTCAAATTCTACCATCTGCCATGGTGGGATTCGAAACCAGGTCCCCAGAACATTATCTGGGCCTCTGGATTAACAGCCCAGCGATAATACCATGAGGCCATTGCCTCCCCCTTGCACAAAAGAAAATAGAAAGCCATTTGGGCATAGTTGGAAATTGTATCCCCTTAGTGCCTGGACCCCCTCCAGAGTCCCAGTCTAATGCTCTTGGGGACATGCTCTCAAATCACATCACGGTGAAAAATTCAAACTAAGTTAATAATTTGGAGAGATAAAACATATGACTGTGGCCATAACACAGTTGTTAATGCTCATAAAAATTCATCTGGTTCGCTAATGTCCTCTGGGGAAGGAAATCTGCCATCCTTACCTGGCCCGGCCTACGTGTGACTCCAGAGGCATCGTAATGTGGCTGACTCTTACCCACCAAGGAGGCCTATCAGTTCAGGGGCAGTTAGAGTTGAACAAAGAAGGTTGGCTTTGCCAGCAATTCCTACATTCCCATGAACAAATAATGTTGTCTAAAAAAAGATTGTTCCTATTCACCTCAGCAACTGCTCAAACATACTTTAATATTTACTCTGGCTCCAGATACATAACTCAACTGTTGTGAGTCATCATTGTGTCATCGGTGCCGCTGGTGTGAATTCCATTCAAACTCGTTTCTCTGGGCAGTGTTCAATGCTCCCTCTAAGTTATGAGGCTGCGTATGTGTGTAATTGCTCTGATGTTGTGCACACGGTGATTATGAACCAGTACGTTGCTTGTGGCAACGACCTCCAGTTCCAGAGGTTTTTACATTGCATGAGCCTCAGAGGGCCCCAAGAAAACTAAAGGGAATGTGAAGACTGATCCCTATGACATTATCACTTTCTGACTTGGGTTACCCACTTTTATGTGATTTAGAAACATAGAAGCATTGAAAATGGGAGCAGGAGGAGGCCATTCAGCCCTTTGTGTCTTTCCCACCATTCAACAGGATCATGGCTGATCATCCAACTCAGTCCCTTGTTCCCACTTTCTTCCCCATACTGTTTCATCCCTTCGGCCGTAAGAACTGTGTCTAGCTCCTTCTTGAAGCCATTGAATGTTTTGGTCTCAAACATTTTCTGTGGCAGAGAATTTCACAGGCTCACCTCACACCAAGGGCGACCAATACTTCCTTCCTCAGCAAGACTCCTGCCTACTGATCCGGTTCGTTTCCAATCTCAGTGGGCTATATGTCACTGAACTGCTCATCTGCCTCCACAGGATTGTTGCATCTCTGCTTCAGCTCTATGGCTACAGAAGCCCTCACCCAGGCCTCTCTCACATCCTTCTGTCCCCTATGCCTTCAGCAAGCATGTCTGGAAAACCCTGTGCCTCTCCATCCTTCCCTCATCTCGCGCTTTCTTCAAAACTCAATTCAGGGGCCACAACTTCGTTTCATCCTCTGAGTCTTGCTCCTGGAACAACACTTGAAGTACTGGAAGACCTATTTCTATGCTGGAAGGGGATGTTATAAAATTGTTATTGTAAGCACCATTTCTTCACTTCTGCTTGTCACCACTTATTAAAACTCAATCACAGAAAAATAAAGTTACCCCATTAGGTATTTTTTCAGGGCTTAAGGGGAGGTTCGGGTATGTATTTCACTAACTTTCCCTCATGCTATGCCAAAATTGTAAGATTGAGAGGAGGATTTCAGTGTAGAATTGGTTTACTAATTCGTGGGATGAGGGCATCACTGGCCAGGCCAGCATTTATTGCCCATCCTTTAATGCCCAGGGAGCAGTTAAGAGTCAGCCACAGTGAAGGTCTGGAGTCACGCGTAGGCCAGACCAGGTAAGGATGAGTTTCCTTTCCTCAAGGGAATTAGTGAACCAGATAGGTTTTTCTCCAACAATCGATAATGGATTCATGGTCATCATTAGATTCTTAATTCCAGATTTTTTTTATTGAATTTATATTCCACCATCTGCCATGGCAGGATTTGAACCTAGGGCCTTAGGACATGATCTGGGTCTCTGTATTAACAGACCACCAAGCCATCGTCACCTGCTATATTTTGTATTCTGCTTGCAGCGCTTGAAGGTGCCACACCAGGACCCCAATATTCTCCTCAACTGAGACCAAGGATGAACACATTCAATGACGTGGAGGGAGTGTGACCTTGTACTGTCTAGGCAGAGGAGGTTAAGAGGAGATTAATGGCATGATACAGTGGATACTGGAAATCAGAAACGAACACCCGGAAATGCTGGAGAAATGTCTGACAGCATCTGTGGAAAGTAATCAGTTACAGTTTCTCGTGTGACAATGGCTCTAGGAGGAAAACCTTCTTAAAACGCATAAAGGACTTGCGAGGGTAGATGTGGAAACGTGGCTTCCCCTTGTGGGAGAGTCTAGGACTAGAGGCCATCATCTCAGAGCAAGGGGGTTGTACATTTAAGACAGAATTGAAGAGGAATTTCTTCCCTCAGTGGGTCGTGAATCAGTGAAATTCTTTGCTGCAGAGAGCTGACGAGGCTGGGTCATTCGGGATAATCTTAAGAGTTATGCGGACAAGGCAGGAAAGTGGAGTTGAGGATAATCAGATTCGATAGGACTCACGCAAAGGCGGAGCAGACATGATGGGCCAAATGCTTCTTCGGCTAATGTTAATAGAGAGGAGTACAATTAAGAGGCGTGGGTAAAAAGGAACTGTTTCTTTTGGCAGCAGCGTCATTAGCTGTAGGGTTTAATGTAACCTGCCAAAATCACCAGCAGGATTGTCGAAACAAAAATGAAACACAGTGCCTGAAAGGGCTTTGGAAGCAGATTCGATGGGAATTTTCAGGAGGGAATTGCACTATTAAGTGTTAAAGAGGAAGAATGTCAGGGTGGGGTCTGGGGGAGAGCAGGGACTAATTGGATAGCTCCTCCAGAGAGGTATGATGGGCTGAATGGCCTCTGCCCGCGCTGCAAGATTGTAGGTCCACACAATTGAACGGCGCAGTAACACAGTGAAATTCTGGTCCATGGTCTACTCACTTGGCATAAGCTTTCTCCACCAGCGCGCTCCAGAATTCATTCTTGGAATTGGAGTGACAGTAGATCAGCTGACCATTGACTGTAGGCAGGCGATCATCAACCACAACATCAATCCATTCTCCGAAACGCCAGAAGCGGAAGTGAAAAATCCCAGCATAGTTGTTGGGTCTGTCCACTGCCCATTCCTGTTCCTTCCAGTTCGGGATGACCTGTTCCCCACAAGGAGAGACAATGAAAAGGGGTTGGCAGATCAGCTCTTCCCAAAGCTTTGCCTGCTGACCATGCAAGTGATTTGTATGACATCATATCCTTGCTGTTCCCGCTTCTCGCCAGGTGCCACCGGTGCCCATTGACACCGTGGAGACCTCTGGCAGACATTGGCAACCACCTCCTCCCCCCACCCCTCCAGCAACACAGGCAAACTCATTCAATGCAAGGGAACTGAGCTCATTTAGTCAAGTTTGTGGATGGCGCAGAAATAGGTGGGAAGGCAAGTGATGAGGATGACTCAGAGTCAAGCAAGTGGGCAAAAAACTTGGCAGATGGTATATAATGTAGGTAATTGAGAGATTCTGCACTTTAACAATAAAGGCTAGAAAGATGAATGGTGCTTCAAAGGAGAAAGCGACAGTACAGAGGGGTTTGTGGGTCTGGTTGCATAAACCACAAGAGAGGGGAAAAATATAAAAGGGACCCAAGGGGAAGCTTTTTCATGCACAGGGTGGAATGAGCTGCCAGTGGGGATGGTGGGGCCTGGCTCAATTACAACACTTAAAAGACATCTGGTACATAATAGAATTATTGAATCCTACACTGTGGAACCAGGCTATTCAGCCCATTAAGCCCACTGAGCCCACATCAACACTCTGAAGAGCATCCCACCACTCCCTACCCCCATCCCCATCCCTGTAACCCTGCTTTCCACAGCTAACCCTCTGACCTGCACATCTCTGGACACTATGGGGTTTATAGCAAGGCCAATGCACCTAACCTGCACACCTTTGGACTGTGGGAGGAAACAGGAGCACTCAGAGGAAACCCACACAGACACAGGGACAATGTGCAAACTGAGAGTGGAATTGAACCTGTGTCCCTGGGGCTGTGAAGTAGCAGTGCTAACCACTGAGCCACTGTGCTGCCCATAATAAGAAAGGTTTAGAAGGATATGGGCCAAATTCTGGAAAATCAGACTTGATTAAGTTAGGATATCTGGTCAGCATGGACGTGTTAGACAATAATGTCTGTTTCTGTGCTGTGTACAACTCTATGACTGTATGCTTTAGATTAGATTAGATTCCCTACAGTGTGGAAACAGGCCCTTTGGCCCAACAAGTCCACACCACCCCTTGGAGCATCCCACCCAGACCCATCCCCCCATAACCCACACACCCCTGAACACTATGGGTAATTTCACATGGCCGACCCATCTAGCCTGCACATCTTTGGACTGTGGGAGGAAACCAGAGCACCCGGAGAAAACCCACGCAGACACGGGGAAAATGTGAAAACTCCACACAGACAGTCACCCGAGGCAGGAATCGAACCTGGGTCCCTGGCGCTGTGAGGCTGCAGTGCTAACCACTGAGCCACCGTGCCGCCCAATAGCATACATGTTTAGCAGGCAAATAGGAAAGGAAAATGTTGGCCTTCAAGCGGCATGGAATATGAAATAAGGAGGTCATGTCAAAACTATACAGTATATAAAACTATACTATACGAGTCAGACCACATAAGGAATGCTGTTAATAGTTTGTGAGCCCTTGTCCAATGAAAGATATGCTGGCATTGAAGGCAGTCCAGAAAAGATTCCCAGGGTTGATCCCAAGTTTGGAGGGACTGCCCTATGAGGACAGGCTGAGTAAATTGGGCCAGTCTTGATTTTTAAGTGCTCTAGATACTTAATTAAATAACGCTTCACCAGTGCATCTTAGCCAAATAATTCAGATGCTACTGCTGGTAGCACTGTTGGGTAACAAAAAAACTTATCAATCTCAGTCTTCAACATTTCAGTTAACTACAGGCCTTTAGGAAGGGGGATGGTATGACATCATATCCTTGTTGATCTAAAAGTTATAGCCATAGAGTCGTAAAGCAGAGAAACAGACCCTTCGGTCCAACCAATCCATGCTGACCATAATCCCAAGATAAACTAGTTCCACCTGCCTGTGCTTGGCCTGTATCCCTCCAAACATTACTTATCTAAATATCTTTTAAATGTTGCAACTGTGCCCACATCCACCACTTCCTCTGACAGTTTATTCCACATACGAACCACTCTGTGTAAAAAATTGCCCCCATGTCCTTTTTAAATCTTTCGTTTCTCACCTTAAAAATATCCTCTGCCCGGGGAAAAGACACCTACTGATCGCCTTATCTATGGCCCTCATGATTTCATAAATCTTTATAACGTCACCCCTCCACCTCCTACGCTCCAGAGAAAAAAGTCCCAGCTTATTCGGCCTATCTTTATAACTCAAACCCTCCATTCCCAACAACATCCTGGTAAATCTCTTCTGAACTCTTCCCAGTTAGTAATATCCTTTCTATAGCAGACTGACCAGAACGGGACACAGTATTCCAGAAAAGGCCTCGCGAATGTCCTGTACACCATGAACGTGACGCTCCAACTCCTGTGTGCAAAGGCCTGAACAATGAAGGCGAGCATTAATCTTGCTAACAAGTCCTGATGAAGGGTCCAGGCCCGAAACGTCAGCTTTTGTGCTCCTGAGATGCTGCTTGGCCTGCTGTGTTCATCCAGCCTCACATTTTATTATCTTGGAATCTCCAGCATCTGCAGTTCCCATTATCTCTGTTGCTAACAAGTCCGTTCTCTTAAGAGATTGTAGGAAGTGCTGATGCTGGAGAATCTGAGATAACAAGATGTAGAGCTGGATGAACACAGCATCACAGGAGCAGGAAAGCTTTGCCAAGCAGCCCCTGTGATGCTGCTTCGCCTGCTGTGTTCATCCAGCTCTACACCTGGTTATCTCCCTTCTCTTAAGCTCAGTTCCTTTCACTATCAACTTCTTTGTTTTGCTATGTGCAGAGGTGGTAGCCCATGAGAGGAATGCTGCAATACAGGAAAGGTAGGCCTCATTGTGAGCTGTTCAAAGCTTTGAGCTCGTTGCACAATCACTGCTGTTGTATTAAGGAGGCCCGGGGAGATTTAAAGAGCCAATTACCTTCTGCCACAAAGCGTCTCTGGAGGCTAAGCAGGAACAAGCAGCAACAAACCAGCAGTTACCCAACTGGCCCTGGTTCAGGTCATGGGCACTCATCCCATCCACAAAGAGGTGAGGGCTGTTGCAGATTTCCTGTAGAGAAAAGAGAGAGAAAGTAAAACATCACCTCAAGGAGATGCACAAGGAGAGTCTCCATTTTAGCACCCTAATTCGTTAAAATTACAGGGTATTCCTCCGTGACTTGTAATTCTTGTCTTCGAGGCCATATTTTCCATTTCCTTACCTGACGAGGAATGGACTTGAAGTGCAAGTTATTCAGAAAAAAATTCCCCAGTTGCGTTCTCAGCATGAAGGAGCGTGCCTGACGAGGAAAGGCTGAGCTCATACTCAGAGGTTTAACAGAGGGAGTTTGTCGTGATTGGAATGAGGTCAACCAGGTGGACCTCATAGAATAAGACTTCCATGGTTAAATCTGGTCCAAGGTCGTGAACAGACGGCAGAGTGAGATAAATGGAGGACTCACCAAAAACTCTTAACTTATTCCTTTATTTTTCTAGCTTAAACTATGAAAGACATCAAATGTAAACTATTACCAATTTCCTTATTTTTCTACTATTCTATGAAGTAATACGAAACTTTTAACTCATTTCTGTTACTACTTTGTACTGAGGTGCCATGGTACCTAAAATGGCGCTATGTGTGGAGATGTACACTGTACTCATGTACATCTACACTTGAGTAATCGTGACAATAAAATGTAAACTCTAAAACCTAATAAGGGAGCCCTGGCTGACAGATATAAACAGGAGAGTCAGAGGTTCTGTTCAGTCTAGATGCCCACTCTGTGCTGGTTGGACCAGAGCCAAGTACTATGCATTTGTAAATAAGGGGCGATTTGGTGATGGGATACTGGTCTCTGTGGAGTTATTCCAGAGGAGATCTTATTGGTTGATATTAGAGTTGCAGGGAGCTTGACAAGGTGGATGCAAAGATCACACTTCCTTGTTGTGGGAAAGTCTGGATCTAGGAGGCGCTGTTGAAAGATAAATGGTGTCCTATTTGAAATGGAGAGAAGAAGGAGGAATCTCTACTCTCTGAGGGGTATTGTCATTGACTATATTGAAGGCTGAGTTAGGCAATATTTAGATCAGGAAGAGTAAACCCAATGGAGGAAAAGCAAGAAAATGGATTTCAAGCCACAGCTGTGGTTGTATTGAGGGGAAGAGCAGGCTCGATGGGCTCAATAGCCTACTCCTGTCCCTACTTCCTACAATCAGTATTTTTGTCGCTGTATCACTCACATACAGCTGATGGGCGAGTGTTACGTTGGAAGGATGGACTCCAGAAAATCCATGCAGCACTTGTAATCAACAGTGAGAATTATTTTCAAAACAACCTGTTCGGTTCAGGCTAAATAAAAACCGAAAGAACTGCGGATGCTGTAAATCAGGAACAATAACAAATTTGCTGGAAAAGCTTAGCAGGTGTGGCAGCATCTGTGAAGGAAGAAACAGTTAACATTTTGGGCCTAGTGGCCCTTCCTCAGAAGATACCGGTTCAGTTCTGAGGAAGGGTCACTGGACCCGAAACGTTAACTCTGTTTTTTAATTCGTAGATGCTGTCAGACCGTCTGAGCTTTTCCAGCAACTTTGTTTTTGTTCAGTTCAGAGATGGTACGACACACCTCTACAGCAGGTAGGACTGCTGTCCCATAGATAGGGACACTACCACTATGTTGCAATGAGACTGAAGTGCAGTTAATTTATTTCTCCTGCATTTAATTCATTTCCATAATCACAATTTCCAGAAGTTCATTTCAACCAGGTAATCTCTGCAGTCAATTATCAGAGAATCATAGGAACATACAGCATGGAAGCAGGCCCTTTGGTCCAACTTGTCAATACCAACCAAACATCTTAAATAAACCGAACCCCATTTGCTAGCATTTGGCCCATATCCCTCTAAACCCTTTTCTATTCATGTACCCATCCAGATGCCTTTTAAATGTTGTAATTGTACCAGCCTCCACCACTTCCCTCTGGCAGCTCATTCCATACCCACACCAAACTCTACGTGAAAAAGTTGCCTGTTAGGTCACTTTTAAATCTTTCCGCTCTCACATTAAACTTATGGTTTCCAGTTTTGAACCCTCCCACTCTGGGGAAAAGACCTTGTCCATTTATACTATCCATGCTCCTCATGATTTTACAATCTGCTATAAGGTCACCCCTCAGCCTCTGACGGTCCAGGGAAAATAGCCCCAGCCTATTCAGTCTTTCACTGAAGCTCAAACCCTCTAGCCCTGGCAACATCCTTGTAAATCTTTTCTGAATCCTTTCAAGCTTCACAACATCTTTCCTATAGCAGGGAGACCAGAATTTCATGAAGTCTTCCAAAAGTGGCCCTAACCAATGTCCTGTACAGCTGCAACATTATCTCCTAAGTCCTACACTCAGTGCACTGACCTTGAACAATAAAGGGTAACCCAGTGAGCTGTAACAAAAGAATAAGTGAATCCCCAACCAGTTGACAGAGACTAAGTCTATTGTCAATTAACTATCAGTTACTCATTAAGTTTCATTTCAAAACTCAGACCCAACTGCCCCACACCTCAGGAAGGACATACTAGTCCTGGAGTGTGTCCAGCAGAGATTCACACAGATGATCCCTGGAATGGTAGGTTTAACGTATGATGAATGGCTAAGGATCCTGGGATTGTACTCATTAGAGTTTAGAAGGTTGAGGGGAGATCTAATAGACACTTAGAAGATAATGTATGGTTTAGAAGGGGGGTGGACGCTGGGCAGTTGTTTCCGTTAGGCAGGGAGACTAGGACACATGGGCACAGCCTTAGAATTAGAGGGGGTAAACTTACAACGGAAATGAGGAGATATTTCTTCAGCCAGAGAGTGGTGGGCTTGTGGAATTCATTGCCACGGAGTGCAGTGGAGGCTGGGACATTGGATGCCTTCAAGGCAGAGATCGACAAATTCTTGATCCCACAAGGAATCAAGGGCTACGGGGAGAGTGCAGGGAAGTGGAGTTGAAATGCCCATCAGCCATGATTTAAATGGTGGAGTGGCCTTGATAGGCCGAATGGCCCTACTTCCACTCCTACGTCTTATGGTCTTATGGTCTCCCTGCGCCATGGAAAAACAATGCGTACAAGAACAGGATATGCTGAAAGGACACAGTACGCAGGGTGGCACGGTGGCTCAGTGGTTTGCACTGCTGCCTCACAGCACCAGGGACCCAGGTTTGATTCCACCTTCTGGCGACTGTCTGTGTGGAGTTTGAACATTCTCCCCGTGTCTGTGTGGGTTTCCTCCAGGTGCTCTACTTTCCTCCCATGATCCAAAGGCGTGCAGGGTAGGTGGATTGGCCATGCTAAATTGCCCATTGTGTTCAGGGATGTGTAGAATAGGTGGGTTAGAGGGATGGGTCTGGGTGGGATGCTTTGAGGTTCAGTGTGGGCTTGTTGGGCCGAAGGGCCTGTTTCTACACTATAGGGATTCTATGACTCTAAGCCAAAGCAGCTAACAACTGTAATGAGGGGGGTGGGGGGAAATTAATTACAAGGTGTGCACATTATCTGAGCAACAGACAGAGGAAAGAAACAGAGAGAGAATTCAAAGTACTGCAGATGCTGAAATTCTGAAGGAAAGCAAATAAAAATAGATCAGAGCAAATTACTGCAGATGCTGGAATCTGTACTGAAAACAAAAAATGCTGTAAATCACAGCAGTCAGGCAGTATCCATGGAGCGGGAGAGCAAGACAACATTTCAAGTCTGTCTCCTCTCCACCTATCTTCTCCTCTATCCATCTTCGAACAGCCTTCCCCTCTCTCCCAATTTATTTCAGAACTGTCTCCCCATCCCCTTTTCTGATGAAGGGTCAGGGTTGGAACGTCAGCTTTTGTGCTCCTGAGATGCTGCTTGGCCTGCTGTGTTCATCCAGCCCCACGCTTTGTTATCTCGGATTCTCCAGCGTCTGCTGTTCCCGTTATCTCAGCCTATCTAGTCTCTCTTCATAGCTGAGACACACCAGCCCAGGCAACATCCTGGTGAACAAAAACAGAAGTTACTGGTAAAGCTGAGCAGATCCGGCAACATCTGTGGAGAGCAAGCAAAGTTAATATTTTAGGTTTGGCCACCCTTCTTCAGAATGGGTGGTTGTCTTCTACGCCCTCTTTGGTTCAATCACACCCTTCCTACAGCGTGGTGACCAAAATTGCACACAATACTCCAGCTGTGACCTAACTAACATTACAGACAGCTCCTTCAGAACCTCCTTGTTCTTGTATTCGATGCCTTGACTAATTAGACTAGATTCCCTATAGTTTGAAACAGGCCCTTTGGCCCAACAAGTTCACACTACCCCTTGGAGAATCCCACCCAGACCCATCCCCCTATAACCCACACACCCCTGAACACTACGGGCAATTTAGCATGGCCAATCCACCTAACCTGCACATCTTTGGACTGTGGGAGGAAACCGGAGCACCCGGAGGAATCCCATGGGGAGAATGTGCAAACTCCACACAGACAGTCGCCCAAGGCTGGAATTGAACCTGGGTCCCTGGCACTGTGCGGCTGCAGTGCTAACCACTGAGCCACCGTGCCGTATGTCTTCTTAACCACCTTCATCTGCCTGTTCCACTGCCTTTACAGATCCATGGCATGCACATCAAGAGCCCCTGATCCTGTTCAATTCCCGGGATCCTACCATTCAATGTGTACTCTCTTGCTTTGTTCATCCTCCCAATGTGCATCACCTCATACTCATTCAGGATTAAATTCCAATTACCACTACTCAGCCCCTCTGACCAGTCTGTCTATGTTGTCCTGTAGTCTACAGCTTTCACCCTCATTATTTACACAGAATTATTGTGTTGTCTGTGAACTTACTGGCCATTCCATGTATACTCATGTCTAGATCATTATTATACACATACAACAAACAAGGACCCAGCACTGAAGCCTGTGGCATACACTGAGTACAATCTTTCAGTCACAGAAAAACACCCTTCAATCATCTACCTCTGCTTCCTGCTATGAAGTCAGTTTTGGAGCCAAATTGCTGTGGATCTCATTGACTCTTAACCACCTAGCCAAGCTGCTATGCAAGACTTTGTCAAAGGCCTCACTAAAGTCCACGTAGACTGCATCAGCTGCGTTACTATTGTATCTGCACCTAATCACCTCCTCAAAAAATTCAATCAACTTTGTTGGACCTAAGCTATTTTTATTTGAGGACAAAAAATGCTGGAAATCATATATCAGGCAATTTACAATGTACTGGACTTGATATTGAGTTCAACACCTTTCAGACTGCAAACTCTCTCCCATTTCTTCCCTATCTTTTAGTTTTACCTGTTACATTCTCTGTCACCATGTCCTCTCTCCCCTCTCCCCACTCCAGTATGGCTATCCAAGATTACAAAGTGTGGGGCTGGAGGAACACAGCAGGCCAAGCAGTATCTTAGGGGCACAAAAGCTGATGTTTCAGGCCTAGACCCTTCATCAGAAAAGGGGGTTGGGGAAAGGATTCTGAAATTCCCATTATCTCTGACCAGTGTGGCTATCTG
Organism: Stegostoma tigrinum; assembly: GCF_030684315.1. NCBI lineage: Eukaryota > Metazoa > Chordata > Chondrichthyes > Orectolobiformes > Stegostomatidae > Stegostoma > Stegostoma tigrinum. The sequence goes on from NC_081359.1 coordinate 106,359,267, forward strand.
TTCATTCCAGTCTGGTAGTTAGACATACCATTCCAAGATCGTAAGAACTGCATATGCTGGAGTCAGTGGGAACACAGTGTGGAGCTGGAGGAACACAGGAGGCCAGGCAGCATCAGAGGAGGAGGAAAGTTGACATTTCGGGTCGGGACCCTTCTTTAGAAGAAACGTCAACTCTCCTGCTCCTCTGATGCTGTCTGGCCTGCTGTGTTCCTCCAAACACACCATTCTGATCACTTAATCTTTCTCCCCCAGCACTCCAACCCCTACCAATGCATAAATATTGCCCCCTGCACACTTCATGTCTGCTCCGATGAAAAGTCATCTCGACTTGAAAAGATGTATCAGAGATAATGGGAACTGCAGATGCTGGAGAATCCAAGATAACAAAGTATGGAGTTGGATGAACACAGTAGGCCAAGCAGCTACTCAGGAGCACAAAAGCTAAAGGCCGTGGGCTGAGAGCTAAAATATGGGTATATAATAACTTGATGTTGGACGACTGGCACGGGCGCAATGGGCTGAAGGGCCTCTTTCCATGCTGTAAAAGCTCTATTATTATGGAAGAGTTGGAGAAATTCAGCAGGTCAGACAGATTCTATGGAGAGAGAAACAGAGTTAACAATTCACAGTTAAATATTATTCAATTTGGAACTTGAAGAAACGGGGAGGACGCGCGCACACACACACACACACGCGCACGCGCACACAAAAACGCATACACACACACAAACACACACGCACACATTCACATACACACACATATTCACACACACACACACACACACAAACAAACACACAAACACACGCACACATTCACATACACACACATATTCACACACACACACAAACACACACGCACACATTCACATACACACACATATTCACACACACACAAACACACACGCACACATTCACATACACACACGTATTCACACACACATGCACACACACACACACACCCACCACCCACAGTAAAACAGATTCCATGGAAGGCAACAAGCTAATCAGTTTCAGTCATATGTTTTGTGATAACAAGCAGCCAGGCCAACAGAGAGAACAATGCCCTCCTCAAAGAGTGGCAAAGGATTCTCTTTGAAATAAACCTTCCTCAAGAAGAGTCTGAGCACAGAATTAGCTCAGTATTATGGAATGGAAGAGATGCCCAGGTCAGTCAGTATCTGGAAACAGAGACAACAGTGCGGAGCTGGATGAACACAGCACAGCAGGCCAGGTAGCTGTGTTGCTCCAGCTCCACACTTTGTTATTGCTGACTCCGGCATTGGCAACACTTGCTACATCAGAAAACAGAGGATATGCTTTGGTGGTGATGTCATGTCAGAACAATGCCATGCGGGATAGTTTGAACTGCCTTGAGGTTGTGGCTTAGCTTTCTATTCTGCATATTGAAGAGATGACCACCTCGCTCAATGCCAGAAGCTATTGTAAAAGACTGTATGACGGGGCCCTTCAAGATAATCAGCCAGATACAATATGGTTTTGTGAAAGAGAAATTAGGTTTATTCAACTTTCTGATGTCCTTTGATCAAGCACCGTAAAACTATAAGATGTAGCTGCAGAAATAGACCATTCAGCCCATGGAGTCTGCTTTGCCTATCAGATCATGGTTGACCTGATAATCCTTAGCTCAACTTTCCTGCCTTTGCCCAATAGCCCTTGATTCTCCTTCCTGATTAAAACTCTATCTCAGGCTTGAATGACTCAGTATCAACAGCCCTGTGCATTCAAGAATTCCACAGATTCACCACCCTCGTAAAGAAGAATTTTTGCTTCATCTTTGTGTTAAATGTCGCATCCCTTATTGTGAGTTGTTACTCTCTGGTCCTAGACGCTCCCACAAAGGGAAATAACCTCTCCACATCTACGCTGTCATGTCCCAAACCACTCAACCTTTTCTCATTAGACAGTCCCTCCATACCCTGTATCTGTCTTGTGAACCTTCTCTGGATTGTCTCTAACGTTATTACACCTTTCCTTCACTAAAGGGCCAGGAACTGTTCACAGTACTCCAGCTATGGTCCCATTAGTACCTTGTACAGTTTTAGCAAAACCTCCCCAACCTTTATACTTCATTCCCTTTGTAATAAAGGTCGACATTCCATTTGCCTTCCCTGTTGCCCGCTAAGGAGGATTAGATAGGGTGGTCAGTGAGAGTCTTTTTCTGAGGATGATGATGTCAGCTTGCACGAGGGGGCCTAGCTACAAATTGAGGGGTGATAGATTTAAGACAGATGTCAGAGGCAGGTTCTTTACTCAGAGAGCGGTATGGGCATGGAACACCCTGCCTGCCAATGTCGTGAACACAGCCACATTAGGGGTATTTAAACAGTCCTTGGATAAGCATATGGAAGATGATTGGATAGTGTAGGGGGATGGGCTTAGATTAGTTCACAGGCTGGTGCAACATCGAGGGCCGAAGGGCCTGTTCTGTGCTGTATTGTTCTATGTTCTATGTTCTATAAACGTGGATGCTAGCTTTTTGGAATTCATGCACCAGGACTCCCAGATCCATCTGTTCTGTAGCTCCCTGCAGCTCCCTTCTCCATTTAAACAATATTTGGCTCCTCTATTCTTCCTGCCAAGGTACATAACCTCAGACTATTCCATCCTTTACCCACAGTCTCTTGAACACAATTACTGATATAACAGTTACATTATGTTAAAGATCACCACCTTCCTATCATATCCATTAACATTGAACTACACAACAGACTGAAATTACCAGATCAGTTATCCTGCCTGCCTTAATGCCCTGCAAACTCACTGTATCTCTCCCACGTCTCCTGGTTAAACATTAGATTCTACCACCTCTGACAAACTCTTGAGAGTCAGGTGAAAGCTGGAACCTTTACACGCTTCAGTTTGAAAGAGACACCCATTACACATCAAGCACTGCTGACCTCTCAATCTATTCTCAACAGAGGTAAATCCCAGCTTAATGTTCACTTCCTGAAAATAATTAACACCCAATGAAGAAGATGCAATTTGGACATGTTGGACCCCATGTGATACAGTGGTAGTGTCCCAGCCTCTAAGCCAAAAGCCTGGGTTCAAGTCCAATTTGCCCCAGAGGTGTGTAACAAGATGTTTGAACAAGTTGATTAAAAATATCTACACGATTTAGGGATTGTCGTGATTGCAATGAGGTTGGCCAGGTGAATCTTGTAGAGTATGAGTTCCCTGATTGGGGCTGTTAACCTGGGCCAATCAGGGAGCCCTGGCTGGCATGGTGGTTCAGTGGCTAACACTGCTGTCTCACAGTGCCAGGAACCCGGTTCGATTCCACCCTCTAGTGACTGTCTGTGTGGAGTTTGCACATTCTCCCCGTGTCTGGACTGTGGGAGGAAACTGGAGCACCCAGAGAAAACCAATGCAACGTTGTGCAGGCCAGGTGTATTGCCCTCATGTTCAGGCATGTGTAGCTTAGGTGGATAATAAGGGAAGGATCTGAGTGGGATTCTCTGAGGGTCAGTGTGGTGTTGTTGGGCTGTAGGGCCTGTTTCCATACTGTAGGGATTCTATGATATAAACAGGGGGTGTAGAGAATCATCCTCAATCTAAGGACTGGCTATGAACTGATTTGTCAGAGTCCACATACTGTGCACCCACAAATTGGTGAGGGGATACTGGCCCCTGTGGAGTTATTACAAGAATTTTAGGCCCTAGTGGTGCAGTGGCAGTGTCCCTACCTCTGGGACAGTAGGTCCGGGTTCAAACTCCATCCACTCCCAAAGTGTGTAAAATCATCTCTGAATGGGTTAATTTGAAAATATACAATTAACACCGTCCTCTTTCAAATAGCACCTTTGAATCATTGCTCTATATCCACAATAGTTGCATTCACAAAATTCACAAAATGAGGCCACTTGGCTCATCATGTCTGCACCATCTGAAAATGGATTCCCCACATTCCAACATTTGCTCCAGCGGTCTGGCACTGGAGAGACTCTTCTACACACCTATGAGTGTAGCGTTTCAGGTGATGAGTCCCAATCACCAACTACCTTCCTTTCTAATCCCTCCACTGGTCACTGTAACTTTTAGTCCACCTCTTCCCAGTCACAGATCTCTCTGCTAAGATGAATGGGCCCTTCCCTTCCATTCTAACCAGGCCCCTCACATTATTGCCCCATGCAACCAAACCTCCCATCAGCCTCCTCTTTTCTAAGCAAAGCAACTTCAGCCTCTCCAATCCCTCCTCAGTTTTCCAGTCCTTTACAAAACAACGGTTTTGAAAAACATCTCATTCGATCACATAAACTGACAAAATAAAGATAAAAGGCTCCAACTCAAGGTGGCTGTAGCTATGATAATAAAATGTGAGGCTGGATGAACACAGCAGGCCCAGCAGCATCTCAGGAGCACAAAAGCTGTAGCTATGTTTTGTTTTATTTAACCTATCTTTCCCAATCAACCTGTGCAGAGATGTTTTCACACTTCTCTGGAGCAGGTGGGACCTGAAGCTGGGTCTGTCTGTCCAGGGGATAGAGACAATACCACTGCACCACAGGAGGACTCCCAGAAGCACTTTATTTAAGTCTCAGCTAGAAGCCAGCAAGCTCGTTAGAATGGGGATCTGAATGCGTGACTTGGCATTATGAGCACAACGCTCTGCCCATTTCAGGCGACACAGTGGCTCAGTGGTTAGTAGGTACTCCAGCATTCTGCACTATATAATTTCCACTTTGGTTTAAATACACCAATTAGGCAACACAGGGGTCCATGGAGGCACAAGAAAAATGAGGGGGAAATAGGGCTTGAGCCCTAGCATTCCTTTATCTGATGAGAGCTTTACTTATCTGAACTAGCATTGTGCAGCTATGCTTATTGATATCTCAGGAATCCCCAGGTTAGTGGGGTTTAATTCTGTGTAACTTTCATCAGCAATTTCACATTGTTGGGAAGGGAGTAGTTGGTGTCATGCTTGGTCATTTATTTATTCAAAGCCACTTCTCAGTAAATTTCTTGTATCCACCCTAAACATTTCAGCCCTTCCCGTCATGTTCATTTTCTAAATTAAATTAATTTTAATTTTAAATTCAAGTTCTTCCACTTTGCCCAGAGTGTGCAGAATCACAGAATTGTTACAGCGCAGGAAAAGGCCATTCAGCCCATCATGCCTGTACTGGATCTTCATATGAGCATCTTTACGTGGTGCCAATACCCAACCTTTCTCCCCACACCCTGGATATTATTGCTTTCCAAATAATTATTCAACGCCCTCTTGAATGCCTCATTTGAACCTGCCTGCACCACATTTCCAGGCAGTGCATTCCAGATCCTGGCCACCCGCTGCGTGGAGATGTTTTCTCTCTTGTTCCCCTTTGCTTCTTTTGCTGATTGCTTTAAATCAAATGAAGTCACTGTCAGCTCGCTGTGACAGCTAAAACTCTCAGTCGATGTTGGCACTTTCCTTCAACCCTATGTGCAATCGTTTTTACCCAGATCATTTCGGCTCCGTCTCCCCTTCATGGTTCTCCATTTATCCCCAACTGTTTATTGCCTGTTTCCTGCAATACAGTTAACACTGTAAACACTGGGAGTATGGGCACCGCATTCAGTACCAACAGAGCCGGGGACGGGGTGTTGGGGGGGGGTCATGTGGTGCAGTGGGAGGTGCTCCTACAGTTTAACAACTTGTTCATAATAGAAGGACTGTTCATGTCACCGAATGAAGGGACAATGGGACCATGCCTTTTTTATTTTATGTTTTTAAAAACTGGTGTCCAAAATTAAAGAGAGTTGTTTCCAACGCAGTGTTTGAAAAGTGGCTACAGTTTTGATGCCTGATACCTACTGTGGGCATCATGTAAAACAATTGTTTGAATGAGTATAATTGCGGACAATTTGTTGCTAAGGCGGTATACAGATGCAGCTTTTACTGGCAACAAGAAATTGACTGATCTATGGACTACTAACCAGTTATCAATGACACAGATCTTTTTTCCTGCCAGAAATTGCATGATTCGTTCTCAGGTAACTGAACAGTTTGAAGCTGGAAATAAATCACAGAGAAGGAGAGTGATAAGTCAAATAAGGGGAAGTGAAAAGCGGGGGAAGAGAAAGAGGTGTTCATTTCGTCATCAGCTCAGCAGCAGCCTTGCTATTCTCTTCAGTCAAAACTCACTCTACACCTGAAGGAAACCAATTTATCTTTACTGCTATATGCTGTGACTTTTTAAACTGCTAAGTCAGAGAACTTTTATGGGGGAACCAGTCACCTTGTGTCTCTCAGGAACCAGTGGAAGCATCTGGAGGAAGACAACTGAGCAACATTCTGGCCAGCAGGAGGGTCATAAGGATCATCTCAACAACGCAACCTGGGAACAAAGCCCACTGAACCATCTTTCCAGTTTATCCCCTCTGTGACTAACCTAGTCTCCACACACCCCCACAACCCCTCACCAACACCCCCCCCACTACCACCCCCGCCCCTCCACCGTTTCTGTGAGACTGTGTGTAAGGGGACTATATAGAAATATAGGAAATAAGAGCAGGATTTGGCCATTCAGACCCTTGAACCTGCTCCACCATTTAATATGATCATGGCTTATCATCTAATTCAATACCCCGTTCCCCCTTCTCCTTACACCCTTAAATTCCTTTAGACCTAAGAACTATATCTAACTCCTTGCAAACATCAAATGTTGTTTTCAGAGATAGGAGGAACTGCAGATGCTGGAGAATCAAAGATAACAAGGTGTAGAGCTGGATAAACACAGCAGGCCAAGCAGCATTAGAAGAGCAAGAAAGCTGACATTTTGGGCCAAGACCCTTCTCCAGAAATAACTCTTCTGTGGCAGAGAATTCCAAAGGCTCACCACTCTCTGGGTGAAGACATTTCTCCTCACCTCAGTCCCAAATGGCCCACCCTGTATCCTTAGACTGTGAGCCCTGGTCTTAGACTCCCCAGGCATGAAGAACATCACTCTTGTGTTTGCCCGGTGTAGTCCTGTCAGGGGTTTATAGGTTTCTCTGAAATTTCCCCTCTTAAACAAACAAGGGGATTAGAGTTTTAACTAGTATTAGAAGCCATTTACTTGTAGCTACAGGCTAATTACTTGCAATAAGTATTTATTCCTACTCAGTATAGAAACTCAGTTAATGCTTTGTGTCAACTGAGATGTGAAACTCAGGCTAATTGGAGAGCATTTGAGTACTTTTAAAATTTTCAACTTTTGTGGTGACTCTAGGATTAACTTGCTCCCATTAGGTTGAAGCTACAGTTCTGCAGTGAGTTCTGATCCCGCACTTTAGGAAGGATGAAAGTGTCAGGAAGAAATTAGGATGGTGCCATGGATGAGGGATTTGGGTTCCCAGGTTGGGTTGAAGAATTTGGGCTTGTATTCCTTGGAACAAAACAGATGACGGAGCTGAACAAGATGCTGATAGGTTTAGAAGAGACAAACAAGGAGATACTGTTCCCATTAATAGATGATACAAAGCCAGGACCTCAGGGTAACAAAGTGCAGGGCTGGATGAGCACAGCAGACCAAGCAGCATCTTAGGAGCACAAAAGATGACATTTTGGGCCTAGACCCTTCATGAGAGACGGGGATGGGGAGAGGATTCTGAAATAAATAGGGAGAGAGGGGAAGGCAGACTGAAGATAGATAGAGGAGAAGATAGGTGCAGAGGAGAGTATGGGTGGGGAGGTAGCAGTTCGGGGAGGATGGACAGGTCAAGGGGGCGGGATGAGGTTAGTAAGTAGGAAATGGAGGTGCGGCTTGAGGTGGGAGGAGGAGATAGGTGAGAGGAAGAACAGGTTAGGCAGGCTGGGACGAGCTGGACTGGTTTTGGGATGCAGTGGGGGAGGGGAAATTTTGAAGCTTGTGAAATCCACATTGGTACCATTGGGCTGCAGGGTTCCCAAGCGGAATATGAGTTGCTGTTCCTGCAACCTACGGGTGGCATCATTATGGCACTGCAGGAGGCCCAGGATAGACATGACATCTAAGGAATGGGAGGGGGAGTGGAAATGGTTTGCGACTGGGAGGTGCAGTTGTTTATTGCGAACTGAGCGGAGGTGTTCTGCAAAGCAGTCCCCAAGCCTCGACTTGGTTTCCCCAATGTAGAGGAAGCCACACCGGGTACAGTGGATACAGTATACCACATTGGTAGATGTGCAGGTGAACATCTGCTTGATGTGGAAAGTCATCTTGGGGCCTGGGATAGGGGTGAGGGAGGAGGTGTGGGGACAGGTGTAGCTCTTCCTGCGGTTGCAGGGGAAGGTGCCGGGTGTGGTCGGGTTGGAGGGCAGTGTGGACTGGACAAGGGAGTCATGGAGAGAGTGGTCTCTCCGGAAGGCAGACAAGGGTGGGGGATGGAAAAATGCCTTTAGTGGTGGGGTTGGATTGTAGATGGTGGAAGTGTCAGAGTATGATGCGTTGTATCCGGAGGTTTGTGGGGTGGTAGGTGAGGACGAGGGGTATTCTCTTTTGGCGGTTATTGCGGGGGTGGGGTGTGAGGGATGAGTTGCAGGAAGTGTAGGAGACACGGTCGAGGGTGTACTCGACCACTGTGGCAGGGGGAAGTTGCGGCACTTGAAGAATGGGGACATGTGGGATGTAGGGGAGTGAATTGCCTCATCCTGGGAGCAGATGCGGCGGAGGCGAAGGAATTGGGAATAGGGGATGGAATTTTTGCGGGAAGGTGGGTGGTAAGGGGTGTATTCCAGGTAGCTGTGGGAGTCGGTGGGCTTGAAATGGTCATCGGTTTGTAGGTGGTTGTCTGAGATGGAGACAGAAAGGTCCAGGAAGACGAGGGATGTGTTGGAGACGGTCCAGGTGAACTGAAGGTTGGGGTGGAAGGTGTTGGTGAAATGGATGAACTGTTTACGTTCCTCTTGGGAGCATGAGGTGGTGCCAATACAGTCATCAACGTAACGGAGGAAGAGGTGGGGTTTTGGGCCAGTGTTTTCGTGCAGTTCATCCCTCACACCCTGCCCCCACAATAACCGCCAAAAGAGAATCCCCCTAGTCGTCACAAACCACCCTACCAACCTCTGGATACAACGCATCATCCTCCGACACTTCCGACATCTACAATCCGACCCCACCACCAAAGACATTTTTCCATCCCACCCTTGTCTGCCTTCCAGAGAGACCACTCTCTCCGTGACTCCCTTGTCCGCTCCACACTCCCCTCCAAACCCACTACACCCGGCACTTTCCCCTGCAACTGCAGGAAGTGCTACACCTGCCCCCACACCTCCTCCCTCACCCCATCCCAGGCCCCAAGATGACTTTCCACATCAAGCAGATGTTCACCTGCACATCTGCCAATGTGGTATACTGTATCCGCTGTACACGGTGTGGCTTCCTCTACATTGGGAAAACCAAGCGAAGGCTTGGGGACGGCTTTGCAGAACACCTCCGCTCGGTTCGCAATAAACAACTGCACCTCCCAGTTGTGAACCATTTCAACCCCACCGCCAGCATTCCTTAGACAACATGTCCATCCTGGGCCTCGTGCAGTGCCACAATGATGCCACCAGTAGGTTGCAGGAACAGCAACTCATATTCCGCTTGGGAACCCTGCAGCCCAATGGTATCGATGTGGATTTCACAAGCTTCAAAATCTCCCCTTCCCCACTGCATCCCAAAACCAGCCCAGCTCGTCCCTGCCTGCCTAACCTGTTCTTCCTCTCACCTATCCCCTCCTCCCACCTCAAGCCGCACCTCCATTTCCTACTTACGAACCTCATCCCGCCCCCTTGACCTGTCCGTCCTCCCCGGACTGACCTATCCCCTCCTTACCTGCCCACTCATACTCTCCTCTGCACCTATTTTCTTCTCTATCTACCTTCAGTCCGCCTCCCCCATCCGCCTTTTCTGATGTAGGGTCTAGGCCCGAAACGTCAGCTTTTGTGCTCCTAAGATGCTGCTTGGCCTGCTGTGTTCATCCAGCTCCACACTTCGTTATCTTGGATTCTCCAGCATCTGCAGTTCCCATTATCCCAGGACCTCAGGGATTGAGTGGTGGAGTTGGACTCACTGGATTACTGTATGGAGATTCAAAATGGACTGATATAGACTGAATAGCCTCTGTCTGTGCTGTAAATGACTTGGTATGTCATCTTTGATGTAGCATAATATCTCGAGGGCTGCTACTCTGTAAAATTTGAATCAGCCCATTCTCCCCAAATACTTTCAATCACCACAGCCCTTCAAACCATCCAGTCCAAGTGATCTAATTGCTCACAGATACATCCAATAACATATCTTGCTCCTATTAGATAGTGACTTTTATCCTAAGTCACATAAGAAGATATTAGGTCCGGTGACCATACCTTAATCTTAAAGGCATATTTTAAGGAGTGTGTTAAAGGGGAAGAGCAACGCGGCAGAGACTTAAAGGGATTAGTTTCAAGTGGGAGGCCTGCTATTGGAATGGTCAAGTCCTAAGGTGACAAAGGCCCCGATAACTATTTCAGCAATGGACGAGGTATGGAAGGGAGATGGGAAGCGCCAATAGTAGACATTGAGGATCTTTGTGACTGCGATCAGTAGCTTACGTTCATTATCAAATGGAAAGATGTGGGGAAACCTTGGGCAAGCTCGGCAGTGTTTCAGGGACAAGCTCAGATTCAATGGCTGCTTAAGAGAATTTGTTGCCTTATGGTCAAGGGACAGCAGGGCATTCACAAATGTTAGCAGGACAGAGGGGTTAGAAATAAACCCATTTGGATGAATACATGGACTGGAAAATTTTAGAAGGATATGGGCCAAGTGCAGGGAAATGGGATTAGCTTGGCTGGACACTTTGATCAGCACTGACCCATTTGGGACGAAGAACCTGTCTCCTTGCTGTAGGACACAATGACTCCATGGGAACAAATCTATAATTAGGAAAGAAGGCATTGGCAAGTATTTGTACAAGGGGCCCAGAAAAGCAGTGAATAAAGATCACCACTTGAACCTTTTGTATGTCCATTAACAGCAACACAGAGTACCCAATTCCATGATGAGAACCATTACCAATTGGTCCCCGTTGGCAAGGTTGCACACATTTTATTTACTAATCTACTCTGCTTGCACTTATTCTTGTTCACTTGTTGCCCATCCCTCTCTTTTACTTTTATTCATTTGTGAAACATGGCTGTCTCTGACTGGCTAGCACTTATTGCCCATCCCTAGTTGCCCTTTGAGAAAGCAGTGGTAAGCTGCCTTCTTGAACCGCTGCAGTTCATATGCTGTAGGTTGACCCACAATGTGGCTAGGGAAGGAATTCATGAAACTGACTGATTTGCAAGGGCCATTTCAAAGGACAGTTAAGAATCAGTCACATTGCTGTGGGTCTGGAGTCACACGTAGTCAAGACCCAGCAAGAATGGCAGATTTCCCTGAAGCGAATGGCTGAACCAAATTGTTTTAATTTGTTTATATTATTTAACCTATTTTTCTGATCAGCCTGTTTAGGGATGTTATTACACACCTGTGGAGGACCTGGGACTTTAACCCAGGTGTTCCAGTCCATGGGTAGGGACACTGCCACAGAGACACTGAAGTCTATAGCATTGAAACAGGCCCTTCGGCCCAAACTATCCATACTGCCCAGTTTTCACAAACCACCACTGTGTCACAGGAGGGCCCAGATTTTTTAATACACCTATGTGTGTGTATATCCAATCAATGGTAATTTAAAGGTCACCATTATTGTCAATCCAATTATTAATTGATTTCAAATTCCACCAGACCCCTTGGCTGGGTTTGAACCCACACATCTCAGGCATCAGCCTGAAGTCTCTGGATTACTGATCCAGTAGCAGTACACTACACCACCACAATCTTAGAGAACAAGGGAGGGAGTGGGAAAGGAGGAATAATGGAGGAAAGAAAAGCGGGAAATGACCTTTTAACGGAAGTAAAGTGAAGGATTTATGTTACAGACAGCTTACGCTGTTAAGTTGGAATCTGTGACTGTGCTATGGGAGTGCCATAGTTTACCATATATTCTTGGGTATACATTGCAGCTCAGATTCTTATCCGTCTGATTTTGAAAAAAATATGCTGCTTTGTTTCAGAGAATGCCTACAGTGTGGAAGCAGGTCCTTTGGCCCAACAACTCCACACTGACTCTCAGAGCATCCCACCCAGACCCATCCTCTTATAAACTCAACTAATCTACACTCCCCTCAACACTACAGGCAACCCACCTAGCCTGCATGTCTATGGACTGTGGGAGGAAACTCATGCAGACACAGGGAGAATGTGCAAACTCCACACAGATAGTTGCCCGAGGCTGGAATTGAACCCAGGAACCTGGTGCTGTGAGGCTGCAGTGCTAACCACTGAGCTGCCGTGCCATGTTTGATTAGATACCGTATTTGATTTTTAAGTCTGGAGGATCCACAGCAAAGTGGGTGACTCTTAACTACCCTGCTGGGGTAATTAGGAATGGTCAATAAATGCTGCTGTTAACAAGCGGCACCCATATTCCATGAAGAAAAATAACAAAACGAACTGCTGTTTGGCATGAGTTTATCGAGGGAATATCAGCACAAGCTTTGGCATGTTCAATATTGTGTGTGTATCTGCTCCTATTGGCAGTCGTTTTCTCTCTAAAACTCAGTAGTCAACATGAAGTGTACAAGATATGAATTTTTCTTTAGGCCAAAACAAGGGTTGACTTTTACATGAGGTCGAATGCTACTTGAGTAATTACGGCATTTTTTCTTCCTTGAATGTGTTCTCAAAGCTTCAGTTGCTTTGGTTAAAAGATATGACATCAAAACTACCATGAGGTTACCACATCAATAAGATATAGGAACAGAATCGGGCCATTCAGCCCATTGGGTCTGCTCTGCCATTCGATCATGGTTGATAGGTTTCTCAACCCCATTCTCCTGCCTTCTCCCGATACCCTTGATCCCCTTACTCATCAAGACCCTATCCATCTCCGTCTTAAATACACTCAGTGACTTGGCATACAATCGGTTAAGCAAGACTTTGAAACGCTCATATTTTCCAACAATTGTTTTCCACTAAATCACTAAAATGTGAAGGCTCCTCCCTCCAGCTTTCACCAGATGTTGGCAGGCACACGCTACAGTGAATGTTAAGTGATGTGAGAACAGGTCCTCCTACTCCGTGGAGGAGCGCAGCAGTCCAGTTCCTGCTTCGAATTTCACTCCCCCACGCCCATGCCCCCACAATCCAAGGTCACTGACAGGGTTATGTTTATTCTTGAAATCAACAGAACACAGACACCAGCAAAAACAGAGAGACAGCGATACAAGAAACGACATTGTGACCAACAGACAGGGAGAGGGGAAAGAAGAGAGAGAAAGAGAGAGAGAAACATGAGAGAGAGAGAGAAAGAATAATATGTATAGGCGACATGTTGTGGCTCATAGCATCAGGAGTCCAGATTCGATTCCAGCTGTGGGTGACTGGGTGGAGTTTACATGTTCTCCCCATGTCTGTGTGGGTTTTCTCCAGTTTCCTCCTGCACTCCAAAGATATGCAGGTTAGGGTGGATTGGCCATGGGCTAAATTGCTCATAGTGTGCAGGCATGTGCAGGCTAGGTGGGTTATCCATGGAAGATGCAGGGTCACAGGGATAGAGTAGGCGGGAGTGGGTCTGGGTGGGACACTCTTCAGAGGGTCAGTGTGGACTCGATGCACCGAATGGCTTGCTTCCACACTGTAGGGATTCTATGTTCCCAATATATCGTGTACAGGGGGAAATAAGCAGGCAGGGAACAAAGACGAGAGAGGGACATGAATGCAGCCAATAAATAAATGTAAAGAGTTTGCATTTTTGGAGCACCTTTCATGACCTTTTGGCTCCAAAGCCCTCGGTGCTATAAAGCGTATGATTGGAATTTAACAAAGAGATGGGTGAAGTGAGATGTAAAATCGAGTTCTAGGTTAAGAGGCCAAGGTGAAATGAAGAAGGGACAGATCCTTCACTTGTTGCTTATAAATATATCACACCATTTAAAAAGTATTTAGATGTGCAGCTGCAATGCCAAGGCATGCAAGGAAAGTGCTGGAAATCGGGATTAGAATAGTTACAAAAATAGAAGCTACCGGAAAAACTCAGCAGGTCTGGCAGCATCTGCGAAGAGAAAATCAAAGTTAAAGTTTCGGGTCCGGTGACCCTTCCTCACAACCCGAATCCAAATGTTAATAGTCACTGGACACAAAAAGGGTGGAGGTTGGTCCCCATCCACTCGGTTTTAAAGGAGTGAGTAAAGGCTGAGCAAAGCTTTAAGATAGTCAGTGAGATGAATCTCTCTTTCCTGGCTGGATGCCAATCACTGAGCAGTACAGAACAGCAATGTGAGATCGGCCCATCATCAGGGATTTGTCCATTTTGGCTTAGACAGGGCAGCTCAAAGGAGTTTCACTCAAATCTGCTTGGGTCTGAAACTTTAACTCCGATTTTTTTCTTCACAGATGCTGCCAGGCCTACTGAGCTATTCCAGCAACTTCTGTTTTTGATCCTGATTTACAGCATCCGCAGTACTTTTGGTTTTTATTTAGAATTGTTAGGTGGCTTTGTTTTTTACCAGCGCAGAGACCTGGGCTGAAGGGCCTATTTCTGTGCTGTAGATCTGTATGACCCTATGAAATGGGCCAGTGGGCAAACTTGTTTGAATCAGAATCAGCTGCGTCAAAGAAATTAACGCCTCAGTCCCCAGTGACTGTCTTCAATTTACAAAACACAGTCAGGAGTGTCCAAGATAATAAAATGTGAGGCTGGATGAACACAGCAGGCCCAGCAGCATCTCAGGAGCACAAAAGCTGACGTTTCGGGCCTAGACCCTGATGAAGGGTCTAGGCCCGAAACGTCAGCTTTTGTGCTCCTGAGATGCTGCTGGGCCTGCTGTGTTCATCCAGCCTCACATTTTATTATCTTGGATTTTCCAGCATCTGCAGTTCCCATTATCAATCAGGAGTGTGATGGAATACTCCCCATTTGCCTGGATGAATGCAGCTCCAACAACAGTCAAAAAACTTGACACCATCCAGCTCAGTGCAGCCCGTTTGATTGGCATGACAATCACAAGCATCCACTCCCTCTATCACTGACACTCAGTAGCGGCAGTGTGTACTGTCTACAAGATGCACTGCAGAAATTCACCAAAGATCCTCAGACGGTACCTTCCAAACCCACAACCATTTCCATCTGGAAGGACAAGGGCAGCAAATACATGGGAATACCATCCCCTGTAAATTCACCTTCAAGCCACTCACCATCCTGTCTTGGAAACGTACCGCTGTTCCTTCACTGTCGCTGGGTCAGAATCCTGGAATTCCCTTCCTCAGGGCATTGTGGGTCATCCTACAGTACATGGGAGTGCAGTGGTTCAAGAAGGCAGCTCCCCACCACCTTCTCCAGGGGCAACTAGGGACGGGCAACAAATGCTGGGCCAGCCAACGATGCCCATGCCTCATGAACGGGTTTTGTTAAAAATTAGCATTTAATGAAGAGGCTGCAGGATCCACGGCTGGAAGTGAAATGGCAGGGCTCTGCAATGACAGACATGTCAGGATGGACCCTCCGGCAACCCACAATGCTAAATGCTTGACCTGACTGATCCCCAAGGAAAAGGGGCACATTTAAACTCTGCTCCCTGGCAAAACTTTAGCAATGTTATTATCATTGCAGCAACTCTGTTGGAAGGATTTGTACCCCAACGGCTTTATGGATCTCCCTTACAGACATTTGGCTATATCTTTTATACTTTGCTCAGGGATGAATTAAAGCCAAAGAATATTTTGCCTGGTTACTTGGCAGCAATGCAATGAGGCACTTGTGGGTCAGGTTTGCTTTGTAAACGTGTCACAAAAAAGCCAACTTCTTTCCCTTTCACACCCCCTCCTCTCTGAAGCTGATGATTTCTTGGGGAGGCTGTCTTCCTCAGCACTCCTTCCTGATACCAAGGGAGTCTCCTCCATGACGTGGACGATGGTCAACAGCGAGGGGCAACGGCCTATTGGTTGCTCAAGGCACCTAGGCGGGGTTTGCCCCTGTTCACCATTAAGAAAGTGACTTACATTTTTATAGCACCTTCCACCACTGCAGAGCACTCGGTAACCAGCCAAGTGTTTGTGAAGAATGGTCGCTGTTATCCCAGAGAGATGGTGCTGCCCCATTTTTATTCAGCAATGGCAGGGTGACAAACACGGCAACTGTATCCCCATTGGCTTCACTTGGAAGAGTATGGTGATCCCCAGATGTAACAGAGGAGGGCGGGGAGGGGTTATGCTGATCAGGGGGTTCCCAAAATTTCTGACCTTATGTCCAAGCAGCAAAATAAACAAACAATAGGTTTCAAACAGTGCCACGTCCAGGGACTGCTACTACTGAGCAAAACCCCCACAGGACCTTCTCCTTCACATCCAGCCTTTTAGATTGACCCTGTTGGGCGTCTCCTTCAATTTATTATTCTGAAAACTGCTTGTGGTTGTGTTACCATGGACATACCACAATACTTCTTTGGTGTTTGACTGTGGGCAAAGTCACAAGGACTGGCATCTGGTCTGGTCATTACTGCTGCTAGTTTCTGGATTTAGACCATTCCCTGAACAGAAAGAACACATCACATCACCCTCGAATGGAAACTGTCAAGAAAACACCCAAGAGTGGAGTGTGAAAAAGCAAAACAATTCCGTTTCCGGGCCCCCCATATGAATTGGCCCATCCCCGTGCAGGAGTCCATCACTGGGAAAGCTGAGAAAAAGCAACAAGACTAATCAATACTGTCTTTCCATAGGCAATTCCTTACTTTCCTCCTCCTTGGTAAAAAAAAATCCACATCTAAGATCAGCCAGTGGGGTAGGATTTCACTCCGTACAGGGATTTAGTGGGGTACTTGGCATGACAATGTTGTGAGCTGAAGTCTCAATCCAAAATATTGAGCACATAGTCTAGTTGACATAACAGTACTGACTGACCGATACAAAAAACATTCGAATTGTTAACAGGAGGAGGTCATTCGGCCCCTTAAGCCGAGACTACGGTTTTTTATTCACTCATGGGGCATGGGTGGGCCAGCCTTTATTACCTGTCCCAAGTTGCCCCTTCACAAGGTGGGGGTGAGCTGTCTCCTTAAGACCATGTGCTGTGCATTGATACAAAATGCCATTAATGAGGGAAATCCAGGATCTTGACCCAACGACACTGAAGGAGTGGTAGTATATTTCAGTTTGAGGTGAGAGGAGGAAGACTTAAAAGGGACCTGAGGAGCAGTGTTTGCACACAGAGCATAGTATGTGTGCAGAATGAACTGCCAGAGGAAGTGGTAGGTGGAGGTTCAGTTACGACATTTGAAATAAATTTGGACAGGTACATGAATAGGAAAGGTTTATGGGGATATGGTCCAAAAGCAGGGAAATTGGACTCGTTTAATCTGGGAAATCTATGTGGCTTGGACTGAAGGGACTATTTCCATGCTGCATGATTCTATGCCTCTAAGTGTAAGTGGAACTTCAAAGTGATGGCGTTTCTCTACATCTACTGCCCTTGTGCTTCATAGTCCCTCATATTTCATAGTTAAACGTTGTCTTAGTAACAATGAACATACCGAGAATATAGTTCATCACTTGATCAGGTGCCAAGCCATTCTGTGCTATTCCCATGCTAGCCCACACAACATTATCAGATTGGGTATTGTTACTCCTTCCAGAATCATCACCTTCTGCAACATCTCCACACCCACAGCAACATGACCGACTCCTAATCACCTCCTAAAATGGCCGAGTGACACTCAGTTCAAGGGTAATTAGGGATGGGCAACAAAGGCCAGTCTGACCAGCAACAAACACACCCCACAAAACATCACAGTTGAACCTTTGCGACAGAAGGTAACTTTGCCGTGAACCTGTGCTTCACTCTTGGTGAGACTTCTGCTCCTACACCTTATGGCAACACCCGACACCCCCAAAATCCAATCCACCTGTTTCTGCAGAGATGAGAGGTACATGCCTATAGACAATTCAACAAAAACAAAAAGCACAAATCCACACGTACGCAGACACACAAATTTAAAATCAGGCCAGTCGGCTTGTGAATTGCAAATTCCCATGGATTGGATTTGTGCCAAATGTTACAAATTGTAGAAGCGTAGAAGGGGGAAAAACAATTCCAGTGGCCAACACTCAGCTGGAATACTCAAGATATTCCATTATTAGCTGAACACACTTGGAGAGACTCTGCTGAGAATCTCCGTAATTCTCTGTGTTTGCTTCTGATTTCCAGCACATCCGTAGTACTTTGCTTTGTGACGGCGTGTAATCTCATTGAAACACACAGTCTCTTTCGATTCCTCCCACTTCCTACAGACTAAGGGGGTGGCCATGGGCACCCGCATGGGCCCCAGCTATGCCAGCCTCTTTGTAGGTTACGTGGAACAGTCCCTCTTCCGCACCTACACAGGTCCCAAACCCTACATCTTCCTCCGGTACATTGATGACTGTATCGGCACCGCCTCTTGCTCCCCAGAGGAGCTCGAACAGTTCATCCACTTCACCAACACCTTCCACCCCACCCATCAGTTCACCTGGGCCATCTCCAGCACATCCCTCACCTTCCTGGGCCTCTCAGTCTCCATCTCAGGCAACCAGCTTGTAACTGATGTCCATTTCAAGCCCACCGACTCCCACAGCTACCTAGAATACACCTCCTCCCACCCACCCTCCTACAAAAATTCCATCCCCTATTCCCAATTCCTCTGCCTCCGCCGCATCTGCTCCCAGGATGAGGCATTCTACTCCCGCACATCCCAGATGTCCAAGTTCTTCAAGGACCGCAACCTTCCCCCCACAGTGGTCGAGAACGTCCTTGACCGCATCACCCGCATTTCCCGCAACACATCCCTCACACCCCGCCCCCACCACAACCGCCCAAAGAGGATCCCCCTCGTTCTCACACACCAGCCCACCAACCTCCGGATACAACGCATCATCCTCCGACACTTCTGCCATCTACAATCCGACCCCACCACCCAAGACATTTTTCCATCCCCACCCCTGTCTGCTTTCCGGAGAGACCACTCTCTCCGTGACTCCCTTGTTCGCTCCACACTGCCCTCCAACCCCACCACACCCGGCACCTTCCCCTGCAACCGTAGGAAATGCTACACTTGCCCCTACACTTCCTCCCTCACCCCTATCCCAGGCCCCTACACCTCCTCCCTCACCCCTATCCCAGGCCCCAAGATGACTTTCCGTATTAAGCAGAGGTTCACCTGCACATCTGCCAATGTGGTATACTGTATCCACTGTACCCGGTGTGGCTTCCTCTACATCAGGAAAACCAAGCGGAGACTTGGGGACCGCTTGGCAGAACACCTCCGCTCGGTTCGCAATAAACAACTGCACCTCCCAGTCACGAACCATTATAATTCCCCCTCCCATTCCTCAGACGACATGTCCATCATGGGCCTCCTGCAGTGCCATAATGATGCCACCCGAAGGTTGCAGGAACAGCAACTCATATTCCGCTTGGGAACCCTGCAGCCCAATGCTATCAATGTGGACTTCACCAGCTTCAAAATCACCCCTTCCCCCACTGCATCCCAAAACCAGCCCAGTTCGTCCCCTCCCCCCACTGCATCACACAACCAGCCCAGCCTGTCTCTGCCTCCCTAACCTGTTCTTCCTCTCACCCATCCCTTCCTCCTACCCCAAGTCGCACCTCCATCTCCTACCTACTAACCTCATCCCACCTCCTTGACCTGTCTGTCTTCCCTGGACTGACCTATCCCCTCCCTACCTCCCCACCTATTCTCTCCTCTCCACCTATCTTCTTTTCTCTCCATCTTCGGTCTGCCTCCCCCTCTCTCCCTATTTATTCCAGAACCCTCACCCCATCCCCCTCTCTGATGAAGGGTCTAGGCCTGAAACGTCAGCTTTTGTGCTCCTGAGATGCTGCTGGGCCTGCTGTGTTCATCCAGCCTCACATTTCATTATCTTGGATTCTCCAGCATCTGCAGTTCCCATTCTCACTGACCAAGACAGTGTTTGACAGGGTGGATGCTGACAGGCCATTTTCCCCTTGTGGAGGGTGTAGAGTGGCAGATACAGTTTCACCACAAGGGTCTGAGGAGGAATTCCTTCACTCAGTGCCATTGGCTTGTAGAACCGTCTTCTGCAGATCGCACTGGATGCTGGATGGTCACTGAATTTAGTCAAGTCTGAGTTCGACGGATTTTTGACTGTTGAGGAATTTGGGGAACAGGCAACAAAGTGGTGTTATGATCACGATCAGATCAGCAACGAAGTTAGAGAATAGAGGATGAAGCTCAACAGTACGCCCCTATTCCTTATGCTCTAATGGATCACTAATGCCTTCCCCTTTTCAGCAAATTAATAAGTAGGAGCAAGAGCCCATCAAACCTGAATTGACATTCCATAAGACCATGGCTGGTCTTCTACATCAGCTCTATTTTCCTGTGCTTCACCTTTAGCCATTTGTGTTCCACAATCTCTTAACCAAGTTTCAAACATACGCAGAAATCAAATAAATATACTTCTCCCCACCTCTGTCTCAAATAACTGACCCTTTCTCTCAAGACGTGCATCCCTAGTTCTAGACTTTCCAATCAGAGATAGCAGCCTCTCGCTGAGTACCCTGGCCTGTTCTTTAAGAGTTGTTTTATTTTACGTTTTAATAAAGAGACCACCTTCTCATTCTTCTGAACTCCAGGGAGCATAAAATGGTAGAATGGAACTATCCAGCACAGGAACAGATCGTTTGGCCCATCAGTTCAGTGTTAACTCTTTCAAACAGTAATCCACTTCCCTGCTCTTTATCCAGATCTTATTTACTACACCACAGGAAGTAGGTGATGCCAAAACATTGAATGCATTCAAGAGATGACTAGATACAGCACTCGGATCAAAGGTTAGGGGTGAAAGGGTAGGAATCCGCCAACATTACCTGGTTCAGCCTACATGTGACTCCAGGGCCAGAGCAACAGTATGCTGAAAACTCAGTGGGAGGGCAATTAAAGATATGCAACTAATTCTGACCTTACCAGCGATGCCCACATCTTTAAAAAAATTCTTTTGTGGGCATTGCTAACAAGACTAATACTTAAACCAATTACACTTGAACCAAATGCTACGTATGGCCATTTCGGGGGGGAAATTAAGGGTCAGCCACATTACTGTGGGTCTGGAGTCACATGCAGCCCAAACCGGGTAAGGACAAATTTCTTTTGCTAAAAGGAATTTGTGAGCAAAGATGGGTTTTTGCCGGAATCAATAACAGTTTTACTGCCACCATTGCTGATTGTAGCTTTCAATCACAGATTTATGAAAGTAATTTAAATCCCATTGGCACATTAGCCTAAACATCTGGATTACTAACCACTGTGTCTCCATCTTAAAACCTCTTCTGGCTGTAAAACAGCCAGTTAACATAAATCTGTCAACTATCCCACAGTCACTTTTGCATGTTATTTTATTCCATGGGGTTTATATTTTGCTAACCAGACTAATGTACTACCTTAATGAAACTTTTTTACCAGTCAAAGCACATTACCCAGACCTAGAGGGCTTGTGGTGAAGTGGTAGTATCTTTACCTCTAGATCGGAAGATCTGGGTTCAACACCCACCTGTGACAAAGATGTGTCCATTCGACATAGAAGCACAAAGAAGCCATTCAGCCCATTGAGTCTCCTATGCCTGTCAATGAGATCATGGCTAAGATAACAAAGTGTAGAGCTGGACGAACACAGCAGGCCAAGCAGCATCTTAGGAGCACAAAAGCTGACGTTTCGGGCCTAGAACCTTCATCAGTTCTGATAATCCTCAACTCCAATTTAATGCCTTTTCCCCATAACCCTTGATTCCCTTACTTAATAAAAAAACTCTATCCCAGACTTGACATTCCTCTGTGGTAAAGAATTCCACAGATTCACTACCTGAGAGAAGAAATTCCTTGGCATCTCTGTCTTAAAGATGTGACCCTTTATTCTGAGATTATACCCTCTTTTCCCAGACTTTCCCACAAGGGGGGATAACCTTTCTGCACCTACTCCGTCAAGTCCCTGAAGAATCTTGAATGTTTCAATAAGGTCTGCTCTCATTCTTCAATATTCTAATGAGTACAGGCCAATCTCTCCTCCTAATAGGAGGCAAGGGCTTAGTGATATTACTGTTAATGCAGAGGCCCAGATAATGTTCTGGGGACCTGGGTTTGAATCCTGCCACGGGAATTTGAATAAGCTTTCTGGAATTAAGAATCTAATGATGACCATGAATCCATTGACGATGTCAGAAGAAACCCACCTGGTTCACCAAGATCAGAGATAATGGGAACGGCAGATGCTGGAGAATCCAAGATAATAAAGTGTGGGGCTGGATGAACACAGCAGGCCAAGCAGCATCTCAGGAGCACAAAAGCTGATGTTTCGGCCCGAAACGTCAGCTTTTATGCTCCTAAGATGCTGCTTGGCCTGCTGTGTTCATCCAGCCCCACACTTCATTATCTTGGTTCACCAAGATCCTTTGGGGAGGCAAACTGCCATCCTTACCTGGTCTGGCCTACATGTGACTCCAGACCCACAGCAATATGGTTGACTCTGTTGCCCTCTGGGCAGTTAGGGATGGGCAATAAATGCTGCCTAGCCAGAGATGCCCTCATCTCATTAATGATTTTTTTAAAAAGACAATCCCTCCATACCTCCTATCAGCCTTCTGTGGAGTACCTCCGATGCCAATACATCGTTCCTTATATACTGTCCGGGTGCATAACGGCCTGGTATGGTAAATGCTCTGCCCAGGACCGTAAGAAACTACAGAAGGTGATGTGCACAGCCCAGACCATCATGGAAGCCAACATTTCATCCGTGGACTCTATTTACATGGCTCACTACCGCAGAAAGGCCGCCAATATCATCAAAGGCCCATCACTCCCTGGTAATGTTCTGCTACAACCTCTTCCATCAGGCAGAAGATACAGAAGCCTGAACACATGCACCAACAGGCTCAGGAACCACTTCTTCCTGGCTGCTATTAGACAGATGAATGGACTCCAGCCTCAAATAATGCTGATCTTGCTAATGTTGATCTTACCTAGTGCCTGTCCTGCGCAATGTAACCTGTATGCTTCATCTAAGTCTTTTTGATCTGTACATCCTTTGCTTACTGTGATCTGCCTATACTGCTCATAAACAAAGCTTTTCACTGTATTTTGGTACGTGTGACAATAAATCAGTCAGTATTCCAGTATAACACATTCAAACAGGTTGGTCAAACATTATAGATTTACCCAACAAAAACTGTTCTGCTTTGAAGGAGACCACTCAAGATAGTCAAAAATAATTAGTCCTTAACACGCCTCATTGCCCCAGGCTCAGTAGTTTCCACAAATTAGCCCATTGGTTTTAGTCAAGTCAGCAACTAATCTTTGCCAGATTCTTGAGCGACAGCCTCTAGTACAATACAGAAAATGACTTACAGTTGGGCGTTTCCAGCGAACATTGGACAGCAGCGCTGTCGTACAGAACAGGGATTCATCGTCGGCAAGGAACAAGGGGTCTTCGAAAAGCTGGTTGCGTCGTTGGCACTCCCTCTTCAGGGCATAGAAATCCTGGTTTCCGTAAGGCTTCACTGAGTCAAACATCCTTCAAACCTGCAACAAGCAAAGGCGCAAGGTAGAGCATGTAGTGCAAGCCTAGCCCTTTCTCAAATCATCGTCTGAACCATAGAACCCCTACAGTGTGGGAGCAGGCCATTTGGACCATCAAGTCCACACCGACCCTCTGAACTGCATCTCATCCAGACCCGCCCCCAAATCCAAACCCTGTACTTCCTGCGGGCCTATCCACTTAGCCTGCACATTCCTGGACACTGTGGGTAATTTCCCACAGCCAATCCACCTAAACTGTACATCTTTGGACTGTGGGAGGAAACCTGAGCACACGGACGAAACCCACACAGACACGGAGAGAATGTGCAAACTCCACACAGACAGTCACCCGAAGCTGGAATCAAACCCAGGTCCCTGGCACTGAGAGTCTGCAGTGCTAACCACTGAGCCACCGTGCCACCCACTAAGGTCATTAAACTGAATGAGTGTAATTGAACACCCCCACGGGAAGGAGGTGCTTAATGACTTCAAGACGTGCAATCAATAAGTGATGGTGACTTTAAACCCACATGCTCATATTCTAACTGGAACTGAGTCTCCTTCATCCATGATCTCTGCCGTCACTGGGTAGAAATGAAGGTTGCAAGAGGGATACAAACAGTTCACAGAGAGATATTGATAGGTTAGATAAGCTGATGAAATGTTGGCATATAGAATATAATGTGAGAACGTGTGAAGGTGTTCATTTTGAAGGGAAGAACGAAAAGGACAGAGCATTATTTAAATGGAGAAAAACTGCAGAAAACTGCAGCAGAAAGGGACTTGTGCACAAAACACAGAAAGCTAGCACACAGGGGCACCATTGAACAGTATCATTGAAGGGTAATAGAATGTTGGCCCTTATTTCAATGGGGTTGGAGTGTGAGGCTAGAGAAGTCTTACTGTCACTGTACAATGTGCTGGGGAGACCACATCTGGAATACTGTCTGCAGTTTTGATTCACTTGTTTATTGGAGGCAGTTCAGAGAAGGTTCACTAGGATGATCTCTGGACTATCCAGAATTTAGAAGAATGAGAGGTGATCTCGGCGAAGCATATAGAATTTTTATTGGGCTTGACAGGATTTTTTTTATTCATTTACAGGGTGGCTAGGATCGCTGGCTAGGCAAACATTTATTGCCCATCCCTTACTGCCCAGAGAGGGGTCACAACATTTAGTCAACCACATTTCTGTAGGCCTGGAGTTACAAGCAGACCAGACCAGGTAAAATTGTGATCAGAGAACCAGGTAAAGATGGCAGTTTCCCTCCCTAAACAGCAAAGTGAGCCAAATGGGTTTTTCCCAATAGAAATGGAGGCATGGTGATCATTAGATTCTTAATTCCAGATTTATGTTGAATTCAAATTCCACCATCTGCCATGGCAGGATTCAAACTCAGGTCCTCACAGCATTCCCTGGGTCTCTGAGATCACTTAATAGTCCAGTGATAACGCACTAGGACATTGCGGCTCCCACCCCCAACAACAACCCCCCCCAATGCTGTAAGGATGTTTCCCCTCATGGGAGGGTCAAGGACCAGAGGGCATAGTCTCAGAGTAAAGGGGCGCCAATTTAAGACTGAGATGAGGAGGAATTTTTTCTCCTAGAGGGCTGTGAGTCTTTGGAACTCGTTGCCACAGAGAGCTGTGGGGACAGAGTCCTTGTGTACACTTAAGGCTGAGATAGATAGATTCTTGGTCAGTCAGGGAATCGAGAGTTATGGCGAAAGGGGAGGAGAGTGGATGTGGGGAATGTTAGATCACCCCTGATCCTGCTGAATGGTGGAACAGGTTCAAGAGGCTTAATGACCTACTCCTGTTCTTATGGTCTTACTTCATCAAATCCTGGTTAAAATCAACACTCAGTTATAAAATTTTCATCCTCATTTTAAAATTCCTTTCTAGCCTCACCCAGCTCCATCACTGCAACCTGGAATTCTCTCCTGAAACCTCTTCACCTCCCTCTCGTCCACCTTTACAAAAAGGCAACATTTGGCCACGTAGGAAATTTGATCAACAGACAGGCTTGGAATGCCCTACTGTTGCTGCTAATATCCTCCGTTAATGACTTAAACGGTGGGGCAGAAAGACACTTAACCATGTTAGTTGGTGACACAAAACTGTGTGAAATGTAGCAAGTGTAAATCTGAGCATGACACCGCAACATCGAATTAACAGATGAAGTGAAGGGCTAAACGTGTGGCTGATGGATTTCAAATGTAAAGCAATCCACTTCGGCTCCAAAAGGATAGAAGTGGATACGTTCTCAGTGATGAAAAACTAGAAACAGTGAAGATCCAAAGAGGAACGGGAAAGCTGACGCTTCTGGTCGGGACCCTTCTGAATTTCTGTAACCCTTTTCCGAAGAAGGGTCCCGACCCGCAATGTCGATTTTCCTGCTCCTTTGATGCTGCCCAGCCTACTGTGTTTCTCCAGCTCCACACTGTTATCTCTGACTCTAGCATTAGCAATTCTTAGTATTTCCAAGGTCCAAAGAGATTTGTGTGCGCAGCTAGATAGAATATTAAAACATCAGTCAACTGCTTCAGAAAATAATAATCAGATATGCTAAATGAGTGCTGATACTTTAATGAATTCAGGTGCAGTGTTATGATTAAAAATGAATGAATGGATGATGCTAATATTTGTTTTCCAAAGATTCCCCCATGGCTTCAGCCCTCCCTATTTCTGCAACCTGCACCAACTCCAGAGATATCACTGTTCCTCTAATTCTGGTTTCTTCAGCATCCCTGATTTTAATAGTCCCACTCAGGGTGGCCAATCACTTGGCTATCTGGCTGTTAAGCAGTTGCTAAAATGCTGAAGCAATCCATACCCAAATGCAGTGATAATGGGAACTGCAGATGTTAGAGAATCCAAGATAACAAAGTGTGGAGCTGGATGAACACAGCAGGCCAAGCAGCATCTCAGGAGCACAAAAGCTGATGTTTCGGGCCTAGACCCGTCATCAGAGAGGGGTTCTCTGATGAAGGGTCTAGGCACAAAACATCAGCTTTTGTGCTCCGGAGATGCTGCTTGGCCTGCTGTGTTCATCCAGCTCCACACTTTGTTATCATACCCAAATGCAGGTTTGGGCAGACAAGTGGCAAGTGACATTCATGCCATGCAAGTGCCACCTCCAAGTAGAGACAATCTAACCATCACCCTTTGATATTCAATGTCATTATTGAATTCCCCCCTCACCAGGGCAGCATGGTGGCTCAGTAGTTAGCAATGCTGCTTCACAGCGCTAGGGACCCAGGTTCAATCCCACCCTCGGACAACAGTCCGTGTAGAATTTGCGCATTCTCCCTGTGTCTGCATCAGTTCCCTCCCACAGTCCAAAGACGTGCAGGCTAGGTGGATAGGCCATGCTAAATTGAACGTACTGTTTCAGGGATGTGTACATTTGGTGTGTTATAGGAGGATGAGTCTGGGTGGGATGCTCCAAGAGTCGGTGTGGATTTGTTGGGCCAAAGGGCCTGTTTCCACACTGTACGGTTTCTATGATGAGCCAGGGGAGTTATCATTGGCCAGAAACTGAACCGAAGTGAACTAGACCATCCATATAAACACAGTGGCTACAACAACAGGTCAGAGACTCAGAGTCCTGCTGTGAGTAACTCATCCCCTGACACCTGTTCACCATCTACAGGGCACAAGTCAGGAGTGTGATGGAATACTCCCCACTTACCTGGATGGGTGCAGCTCCAACAATGTTCCACCATCTTCTCAAGGGTTACTAGAGACAGGTAATAAATACTAACCCAGCCAGTGACCCTACATCCCACTTCTGAAGGAGAAACAAAGAGACACTCTGGAATTTCCTCTGTATGTGGCTATACCACCCAACGCCCACCTGCACATTCTTCCTTCACAGTGTTCCACAAGACCTCCTCTTCTGGGCGTCAGTCTTTACATCTGCTTAGTGTCAAGTTTTAATTGTATGACGACTCTGCAGGCGCTATATAAATGCAAGCTGCAGTTGTTGATGATTACGGGGTAAATGCAGGCAGGTGGAATTAGGTTGCAGGTCAACCACGCTTTAACTGAATATTGGAACAGGATCGGGGACTGAATGGCTTCATTTCCAATCAGAATGGGTGGAGCTGTATCCCATTTGGATGGGTTTTCTCTCAAAGCACTTTACATTTGAAGTGTGCCCATAGAGAATTATACGATACTCGCAATAACATTAGCGTTTAGCTGAAAAGAGATTTTATCAGACTGACTTGGCAGCATCAGTGAATAAATAAATCTCTCACCTCCTGAGAACAGACACTCTAATAGCCTGACTGATTTACTGATGAGCGATGTTTTTTTTGCTGCTGCTGTGGCAGTGGGGGTAGAGGGAGAGACAGATACAGGGAAAGCGATCAAGGGACGAGTTTTTCTTATTTGGTATTCTTCATGAGTCCAGAATCACCCAAAATACATTACAGCCAGTGAGGTACCTACTGAGTCACTGTTATGTCACAGGGAATCACTGCGGCCAATTTTCACACAGCAAGCTCCTACAAGCAATGGAGATAAAGACCAGGAAATTACCCTTTCACGTCAGAGGAATACCCCTGTGTTGAAAATTGGGGTCCCCTTTGAAACAGTGTTGCTTAAGTGTTCCATGTTGGGCATTTCCTGCGTAGCGTGAGACCTCATTTAACTCTGTTACAGCAAGAACTAATCTCCAAACAAGCATCAACAAAACTGACGCATCAACTTTCCTGCTCCCCTGATGCTTCCTGGCCTGCTGTGTTCCTCCAGCTCCACCCTGTGTTGTCTCAACAAAAGACTTAATGGGCAGCACACTACACTGTTGTGAGTGGGTGCTTCTGTAAAAAAGAAAGTTTTGACCTTAGGAAAAAAATTAAATGTAATCTTCTAGCAGTGATGGGAAGGTGTACAATGGTCATCTTGATGTCACGAGTAGCTGTGCTATAGTCATTGGTCAAAAGGATTCAGGCAATTCATTGACATAGCATCAGCTACTAGCCCCTAGAACTAGGGACTAGGGCCAAGTGGTCAGGAGCAGAGGGTAGACCTCACCAGCCTGACCTTGGAGGCAGCAGTTCTCACAGGGTGGTCCGCACTGGGCAGCCTTCAAAGAGCTGTCTTCTTCAGATGGAAGACAGAGCAGAAGAGGAGGAAGATGACCCAGGGAAGAGTGCCCAAACACTTGGTTGGATAGCAGGCTGCTACCTCACAAGCGCAATGAGACTGGCACGCTCTGTGCCAACAGTCTGTCCGTTCTTTAGAATCGGGGAATCATCCTCAATTGTCACAGTTATACAATTTATCTAAAATATAGTGAAATAGTTCCACCAAGGCCGGTATCCTGTCACCAAGTCATGTTTTATTTGCACGTGCACACGGTACAGCCAGCTCAGCGCCAGTGCCCAGAGGTCCCTCTCAGCTACACTCCTGGGCAGTCTATTCCAGACCCCCACCAGCACCCTCTGAGGGGAGGCCATGGTACAGTGGTGAGGTCATTGGACTAGCAATCCAGACCTCCAGATTAATATTCTAGGGACATGGGTTCAAATCTCACTATGGATGCTTGAAAGTTGAATTGAATGCAAATCTGAATTTTAGGGTGGCTCAGTGGTTAGCACTTCTGCCTCACAGCAGAGATGCCTCTCTGCCTCTCTTCACCCAGAGAGTGGTGGATATATGGAATGCTCTGCCCCAGAAGGCAGTGGAGGCCAACTCTCTGGATACTTTCAAGAAAGAGCTGTATAGAGCTCTTAAAGATAGTGGAACCAAGGGTTATGGGGATAAGGCAGGAACAGGATACTGATTGTGGATGATCAGCCATGATCATAAAGAATGGTGGTTCTGGCTCAAAGGTCCAAATGGCCTTCTTCAGCACCTATTGTCTATTGGGCCTGGGTTCAATTCCAGCCTTGGGCACCTGCCTGTGTGGGGTTTGCACATTCACCCCGTGTCTGAGTGAGTTTCCCCTGGGTGCTCCAGTTTCCTCCCACAGTCCAAAGATATGCAGGCCACGTGGATTGGCCATGGGAAATGCAGGGTTACAGGGGTATGGTAGGTAGGTCAGTCTGGATGCTCTGAGAGTCAGTGTGGATGTGTTGGGCCAAATGGCCTATTTCCACACTGTCATGATTCTAGATTATTTGGGTGAAAAGGCTTTCCCCCATATCCTCTCTAAACTCCCGACTTTTCACTTTGAAATTACGCCCCTTAGTTTACCACCATTCAACGGAGGGGAACAGCTGCTTCCTAGCCATCCTGTCAATGACCTTCATCATCTTATACACCTCTATCAGGTTCCCCCCTCAACCTTCTCTGCTCCAAAGAAAACAACCCGAGCTTATCCAGCCTCTCTTCAACGCTGAAATGCTCCATCCCAGGCAACACCCTGGTAAATCTCCACTGCACCCTCTCCAGTGCAATCACATCCTTCCCATAGTGTGGGGACCAGAATCGCACATAGGACTTCAGCTGTGGCCTCACAAAAGTCCTGTTCAGCTCCAAAAAAATCCCCCTGGACTTATCATCTATGCCATGACTGATAAATGCAAGCGTCCTATATATCTTCCCAACTCCCCTATTAACCTGTCGTGCCTTCTCAGGGATCTGTAGACTGGCGTCCCAAGATCTCTCTGTTCCTCTGAGCTTCCTAGTGTCCTGCCATTCACTGAGTGTTCCCTTGTCTTGTTCCTTCTTGTGATTAATGCTCAATAAATCAAGTGACAGAACAGTTGGAGAAGATCCAGTATTGGATCAAATCTCCTGGCTTTATTGTAAAATAATAAAATAATGGGAGGAAGGAAGAGGTGTGCATGTGTGAGGAACAACTTCTAAAATAAAATAAAATTTTAATGTGACTTTTTGTGCAAAATAAAGATAATATATTTGTTTCAAAAACTGAACTCACAGGAAATCAACATCCAAGTCAAATGAAACATTCTGGTAGTTTTGCTTCCAGTTTAAAGCAGTATTTATTATCTGTGTTCAGTGTTCAATTAAAGAACACAAGCGTTCTGCCTCATGTCCTGACCAATGCTTAGCCTCAGCAAACATAACTTGAAGAAAATAAAGTACAACTGGATCACATACGAGCTTATTGTGGGAGTTTCTTCCATAGGAACTAGCAGCTACATTTCCTCACTTGTTTTAGAGTTCAAAAGCTAAAGCACTCCTTTGGCTAGGAATTGCTTGCAGACATCCCGAGTAGACAGAATCATGGGACTGTTTGTCCATGATCCACAATACGCCTCATTTGCCTGGATGGCTGCAGCTCCAACAACACTCAAGAAGACTGACACCTCTCCACGACCAAATCTCCCACTGGATTGGCACCAAATTGACATTCATCCACTCCCTCTGCCACCAGTGCTCAGTAGCAGCAGTGTGTACCATCTACAAGATGCACTGCAGAAATTCACCAAGGGTTCTCAGACAGCAATTTCCAAACCTATAACCACATCAATCTAGGAAGGCAAGGACAGCAGACATATGGGAACGCCACCACCTCTAACATACCACTCAAGCCACTCACCATCCTGTCTTGGAAATATATCGCCATTCCTTCACTCTCACTGGGTGAAAATTGTGGAATTCCCTCCCTAATGGTATTGTCAGTCAACCTACAGCTGGCGGACTGCAGCAGATCAAGAAGGCAGCTCAACAGCTCCAAATTCTGCCCAATGACACTTTACATCCTGTGAAAGAATTAAATAAAAATCTTCTAAGATGGTGGTGTTGGCAAGATAGGCTGCATATGGGATCCTGAGCCTGGCTGTTCCAGGCCAGCCACTTCCTTCCTCCTTCCTTACCCTTCTTGTCTCTTTTTTTCTCCTTTTCTTCATCCTCTTCGTTGTTGGAGAAGGTGACATCTCGGAGGAGGGTGGATGGAGCGGGACTAGCGGCAAGACAGCGGCGGTGCACAGCCTGGCAGTGGAGCCAGGGACACCAGGTCGCAGTGGACCCAGAGCGAAGACTCCTGGGTGTTGATGAGGTGGTGGTGGCAGTGAGCCTACCCAAAGGGGGGACTTTCGGCACCAGTGAGGTGGCACTGGTGCCAGGGAGCCTTGGCAGTGATCATGGTAGGCCTGGAGTGGGGACTCCTATTTCATCAACGAGGAGGTGGTCACATTTCCTATTTGCCTTAGTTTCGGAACTGGGGCCTCCAGTGGCAGCTGCAGAGGTAGGGACCCCTGTGTGTACGGCAAGTGTGGTTTCAGCTTGGGACTTGGCAGAGTCGGTGAAGTGGGCCCACCAGTGAAGGAACGATGCCCAAACATTAGTGACTCCTGACTCCTATGTTGGTGTGTCCAATGCAGGCAGCAGTGAGGTGACGGAGAAAGGGGTGCCAGCTCAGGTGTCGTTGGTGAACCCACTCAGGGCTCATGGTGGAGTCAGCGGTACAGAGGTAGACTCTATTTCAGTTATAGGTTTCATTCTTTTTAGTCTTAAACTATTCAAATTGGCACCAGATTGTGGTAATAGTCGGAGATTTTGACTGTATCTTACTGTATAGTTCACTGCAAAATACACGTGATAATAAACCATCCAATTCAATTTAAAATAATTGTACCTGTCCTAGAAGCTAGAGTAGAACAAATGGCCCAGCTCACCTGTACACACCTTGGGCAAACATTGTACTGTGTACTGAAATAACTCCACAGAAGCTGGTATCCAGACACCAAGACACCCTTTATTCACCCCTGGAGAGTCTTTGACACAGATCTCCCTCAGAGCGAGATCTCAGAGTGGACAGAACCTCTGACACTCCTGTTTATATCTGTCAGCCAGGGCTCCCTAACTGGACCAGATTAACAGCCCCAATCGGGGAACTCATTTCTGTGAGGACCACCTGGCTGACCTCATTACAATCACTATAAGTACAACCTAAGCACAAGCGAAGCAATCTTTTCATTGAATGTAGGAGTTGGGAGGTCATGTCGCACCCGTACAGGACGTTGGTTAGGCCACTTTTGGAATACTGCGCACAATTCTGGTCTCCCTACCACAGAAACTACATTGTTAAACCTAAAAGGGTGCAGAATAGATTTACAAGGATGTTGCTGAGGTTGGAGGGCTTGAGCTATAGGAAGAAGCTGAATAGGCTGGGGCTATTTTCCTCAGACCATCGGAGGCTGAGGGGTGACTTAACAGAGGTTTACAAAATCATGACAGGCATGGGTAGGGTGAATAGCCAGGGTTTTTACTCAAGGATAATGGGAACTGCAGATGCTGGAGAATCCAAGATAACAAAGTATGGAGCTGGATGAACACAGCAGGCCAAGCAGCATCTCAGGAGCACAAAAGCTGACGTTTCGGGCCTAGGAACTTCATGAAAAGCCTGAAACGTCAACTTTTGTGCTCCTGAGATGCTGCTTGGCGTGCTGTGTTCATCCAGCTCCACACTTTGCTATCTTTGCTCGAGGGTAGGGGAGTCCAAAACTGGAGGGCATAGGCTTAAGGTGGGAGGGGAAAGATTGAAAAATGGACCTAAGGGGCAACTTTTTCATGTAGAGGGTGGTTTGGGTGGGAATGAGCTGCCAGAGGAAGTGGTGGAAACTGGTACAGTTACAATATTTAAAAGGCATCTGGACAGGTGCATGAATAGGAAGAGTCAGCATGGAAGAGTTGGAGCAAAGAGTCTGTTTTCACACTGTACAACCCTATGACCCTATCATTGCAAGATCAACATATTTGAGCCCAGGTAGGTGGGGCACTTAACAATAAAACCAAATTATGTTTAAAAAAAATCAAAGGGTAAGCCAAAGGTACACATACTAAGGGGTAACAGTGAGTGGGAGTAGTTACAGGTCAGTTCTGTTATATTACATGAGGATTAATTCCAATTATTCTCCCACCTGCAGCTTCTCAAGTCCCTCATGCTTTTGCCAATGGTCTTTATTTTCAGCTGAATCAACACATCCTGTTATCTCAAGAGAGTTGAGATAATGTAACTGCAGACGCTGGAGAATCCGAGGTAACAAAGTGTGAAGCTGGATGAACACAGCAGGCCAAGCAGCATCTCAGGAGCACAAAAGCTGACGTTTCAGGCCTAGACCCTTAATCAACTTTCAGCTTTTGTGCTCCTGAGATGCTACTTGGCCTGTTGTGTTCATCCAGCTTCACACTTTGTTATCTCAACTCTCTTGCACATCTTCTGCTCTTTTCCAATTCTCTCCACATAATCATGTGACACTCATATTATCACTATATCCTCAAAATCCTGCAGATTTCTCAATAACCTACAAACTGAAAACATATCACCTCAGGAATTTGATGCAAGCTGACCAAATGCTCACTCCTTCCCCCCCTCCCCCCAAAAAAAATTTGTAAAGCGTATGTAGGCCTAAACATAGGTCCTTGTACAGATCCAAAAACAGAAATTGCTGGATAATCTCAGTAGGTCTGTCAGCATCTGTGGAGAGAAATCAGAGTCAATATTTTGGGTCCGGAGACCCTTCTTCAGTTTTGGGAACATTAATTCTGATTTCTCTCCACAGATGCTGCTGAGTTTTTCCAGGAATTGCTGTTTTTGCATCCACAGTTCTTTCATTTGTTTTATTTAGGAGTTATATACAGTTCTTGGGGCTAAAGTGAATGGGGAGAAAGCGGGAACACAGGACTGAGGTGGATGATCAGCCGTGACCATATTGAATGGTGGAGCAGGCTTGAAGGGCTGAATGGCCTCCTCCTGCTCCTATTTCCTATGTTTTGCAATAGATGTTTGACTGAAATACAAATGCAACTAATTAGCTAGCATGTGAAACATGACACTGAAGTGCTAAAGCCCATTGTAAGGTGTGATATGAGAATACAGTGAGGTTGGTTGGTGCCTGATGCCAACGTCAGTGAACAGGAGGGTAGGTGAGGGTCCAGCTACTGCCCATGGAGTGCGCCCTGAGACATGGCTGCCTGGTGTCAATATTGGAGATATGAACGAGGAAGTGACAAGCTGAAGCTTGGACCGGTATTATCACCTGCTGTCCGAGGAGTGGGAGAATGGGAGGCTACATACCAATGAGATAAGGATGAAGGGTCCAGGCCCAAAACATCAGCTTTCCTGCTCCTCTGATGCTGCTTGGCCTGCTGTGTTCATCCAGCTCCACACCTTGTTATCTCTAACATGAAATGCTGATGGTTTTCATCCATGGGTGTTAAAGAAGATCAGAGAGCACAATTACATAATCTTTCAGAGCTTGCAGGATTCAGTTGCTGTTCAAAATAAAAACCAAAAAGAACTGCAGATGATGTCAATCAGGAACAAAAGGTTCTGAGGAAGGATCACGAAACAATAACTCTGTTTTCTCCTTCATGGATGCTGCCAGACCTGCTGAGCTTTTCCAGCAACTTTGTCTTTGTTCAGAACCTGTTCCTTTGAATTGGATACTCGCTCATGTCATTTGCTCTTTAAGAAGTATGACAGAGGAAAACCAGGCTGGTTAGCCTGAGGAAGGGTCACCAGCCCCGAAACGTTAACTTTGATTCTTTTCTTTACATATGCTGCCAGACCAGCTGAGATTTTCCAGTAACTTCTGTTTTTTTTGTTCCAAAGATGTGCACGCTAGGGAGGATTGGACATGCTAAATTGTCCATAATGCACAGGCTGTAGGTGGGTTAGCCATGGGAAATGCACGGGTGAGGTAGGCCTGAGTGGGATGCTGTTTGGAGGGTTGGTCTGGGCTGAATGGCCTGCTTCCACACTGGGGGCTTTCTATGAAGACATGGTAACCGACCTCCTCTAAAAAATTCAGTTAATCAGAGACAGCACAGATTCATGCAGATTAAGTCATGCCCGACAATCTGCACAGAGATTTTTTGAAGAGTTAAGTCAATGAATGTTGTTTTTTACGTTTTTTCCAAGAAGCTCTTGATTAAGGCCTATACATGAGACTGTTAGCTCAGGTGAAAGCATATGAAGTGAGGGCAATTTACCGACATGACTAGGAAATTGGTCGAGTGGCAGGAAACAGAGTTGAAATACTAGGTGACTACTCAAATTGGCAGTCTGTGGCTAGTGGTATTCCACAGGGATCTGTGTTGGGGCTTCAGTTATTAACGACTTGGATACTGGTATAAAAAGTCAAATGGCCAACTTTGCTGTTGACACAGAACTGCACTGCAATGTCGACAACAGCATAAAATTCCTACTGGATATTGGCAGATTAGGTGAATGAACAGGGTTGAGGCAGATGGGTTTTAACATAAGCAAGTGTGAGGTTACCTATTTCAGAATGAAAAAGGATGGACCAGGGTATTTTTTAGTAGATACAAAGTTAAATACGGTGGATGTCCAATGGGATTTGGGGGTTCAGGTGCATAGGTCTTAAAAATGCCACAAATGGCTACAGAAAACAGTCAAGAAGGCCAATGGAAAGCCGGCCTTCATTTCTAAAGGGCTGGCTTTTAGGGATGCAGATAATATGAGCTAACAAGGTGTAGAGCTGGATGAACACAGCAGGCCAACCAGCATCATAGGAGCAGGAAAACTGATGTTTCTTGTCAGCTCTCCTGCTCCTATGATGCTGCTTGACCTGCTGTGTTCATCCGGCTCTACACCTTGTTATCTCAGATTCTCAAGCATCTGCCGTTTCTACTATCTCAGATGCAGATAATATGCTGCAGTTATACAAAACCCTAGTCAGACCCCATTTCGAGCACTGTAAGCAGATCTGGGCATCACACCGTAGGAAGGATGGTTGGCCCTAGTCAATGCAGATTTCCAGGGATAGTACCTGGACTTCAGCAGTTAGGCTATAAGGAGAGAATAGACAGATTAGCTTTTTAAATTCTCAAGAATAAAAGCCTAAAGGTGATCTAAGTGAGATCTTCAGGATATCAACAGGGAAAGTCAGCATTGATAAAAACAAACTATTTCCACTGTTTGAAGATTGTAGAACCAGGGGTCTAAGAATTAGGCCAGTCTATTCAAGACAGATGTTAGAAAGCACTTCAATGCTTAATAAGATTTGGAGCTGCCTTCCTCAAATGGCAGTCAATGTTAATTCACTTGTTAGATTGAAATCAGAGATAGACCTTTTTTTAATTAAACAAGAGTATCAAGGGATATGGGCCCAAGGCAGCCACATGGGGTTAAACCACAGATCAGTCATGATCTTATTGAATTGTGAGCAGGCTCAAGGGGCTGAATGGACTAGTCTTGTTTCTATCTTCATAATCCATGTAAATAGGTCTCTCTCTCTCTCTCTCTCTCTCTCTCTGTTTATGAGTAAGAGTTTCAATTTACCATTCAATACTTAGTTGAAAAATTGGATCATTTTGTGACAACTTTATGAAGGTCCTCACTGGCCATCTCATGTGATTCACATATATTGTTTTTGCCAACGTCCATGTCATTCAGGAACTGGGAAGGCTACCCATCCCTAATTGCCCAGAGGGCAATTTAGAGTCAAACACATTGCTGTAGGTCTGGAGTCACACCTAGGCCAGGCCAGATAAGGATAGCAGATTCCCTTCCCTGAAGAACACTAGTGACCAGATGAAATTTCACCGACCATCAGCAACAGGTTCCATGGCCGTCTTCATTCCATATTTTTATTGAATTCAGATTTTACCAGCTGCCCTGGCAGGTTTCATAACCTGGAACATTATCCAGGTTTCTGGATTAGCAGTCCATCAATAATACCACTAGGCCATCACCTCCAACTTGCACTCAAGACTTTGAACGCTGCTGTTCAGATTGACGTTGCTGCCAAAAACATCTACAAAGTCCTGGATAATAAAATGTGAGGCTGGATGAACACAGCAGGCCAAGCAGCATCTCAGGAGCACAAAAGCTGACGTTTCGGGCCTAGACCCTTCATCAGAGAGGGGGATGGGGGGAGGGAACTGGAATAAATAGGGAGAGAGGGGGAGGCGGACCGAAGATGGAGAGTAAAGAAGATATTACAAGAGAGTTGCAATGGGAGAGAGATTCCCTGAGGTTGGTCCGGAGGGAGGAGGGTAACTTCTTCAGGTTAGGCACCCCTGGAAGAGGCTTCGCAGTGAGGTTAAAATAGTATCAGAGATAATGGGAACTGCAGATGCTGGAGATTCCAAGATAATAAAATGTGAGGCTGGATGAACACAGCAGGCCAAGCAGCATCTCAGGAGCACAAAGTCCTGGGCTCTGTTTGCACTCTAAAGGTTGAATGTTTTCAGGAAGGGGGTAGATGTACCTCTTATGGCAGGCAGAAGGGGTCAAAGGGTACTGGGAGAAAACAGGAATAGGGTTTTGTGTTGGATGATCAGCCATGATTGTGCTGGAGCAGGTTCGAAGGGCTAAATGGTCTACTCCTGCACTTAGTTTCTACATTTCACAGATGCCTCAAGAACCAACAATCAGGAAGCTATGTCAAACTTTTATTCAATACTAGTTAAGCCTCATGTGTTCAAGCAGAGATGGAACATTTTATTCCAAGATAAGAGCAGTAATCACATTGTGATGAGGAGTGTACTGTCAGTAAGGGTGACAGATATAGATTCAGAGGCAACTTTCAAAAGAGAATTGGATAAATAAATCAAATTCATGGGCCCATAGGGAGAAGGGGACAGGGAAATGGATTAATGGAACAGAGAAGTAGTACCAGCAGGATGAATTAAGTGGCTTATTTCTGTATTGATTATTACACAATCACAAATGTTATCTCTTTAAGTCCTTTAACTCCAGAAGGATTCACCAAAAGCTCCCTACCAAGCCATACACCACCTGACCTGGAACTAAGTCACTGTTCTTTCAGTGTCACTGGATCAAAATTCTCGAACTCCTTCCCTAACAGCATTGTTGGTACACTGATACAAACACTGCAGTGGTTCAAGGCTCCTCAGGCAGCACCTTCCAAACCCATGACCTCTTCCATCTAGAAGGACAGGGCAGCGGATACATGGGAACACCACCTGCTACAAGTTCCCCTGCAAGGCCCCACACCATCCTGATTTGGAAATACATTGCCGTTCCCTCACTATCGCTGGGTCAATCTACACCACATGGGACTGCAGTGGTTCAAAAAGGCAGCTCACTCCCACCTTCTCAAGGGCAACTAGGGACGTGTAATAAAGACTGGCCCGGGCAATGAAGCTCATATCGCATGCTGGCCAGCTAGCGACATCCACATCCTACGAATGAACAAGTTATTGATACCAAATGAGGAAAGATGCCCACACAACTTTAGCAGAAGAGAGACCCAACCCCGATAAACATTAGATGTGCTAATTAGTTAGCACCATGCTGTTAACACCATTAATAATAATTGAAGCACTGGTTAAGATATTCTACATAACTCTTGGAGACTTGCCACCTCCTCCTAGAATCAGTCCTTTGTACCCTGAAGGGTGGAGCTTATCTTGTGATGTGCTTCTGGGTACAAAGTGGTCCATAATAATGAAGATGATCTTTAATGCAGAAAAGGTTAAGCTTTGCAACAAATGAAATGCAGTCAAAGGTAGCCTTTGCTGACGATTTTGCATGATGGAAATCATCCACAACTGAATAGCTGATGCTGCAAGGCCTTTAGTTGTTTCATGGTTTTCTCTGACCATGCTCCGTGACTTATAAGGAAAGACATCACTGGGCTAAGCCAGGACAAAGTGACAATTTGCCGGTCACACTTCCACCCCTGAATCCAGAGTTCGAGTCCCACCTGCGAGATCTGAGCCCACACTTCAGCCTGGTGCCTCTTGTCTAGCATTGAGGGAGTCGTTCGTGTCTCTGTTCTTTAAGGTGAGATGTTAAACTGAGGCTCCCTCTGTCACAACATTCACATTTGATTGACTTGTCACAGGAAGTGGACAGTCAATCAGTTAGGTGCTGGAAGGAATGGGAAAATATGGCAGACGTGCTGTGGAGGGACGGCAGAGGGTGCGTGTTTTTAAGGAAGAAAGAAATTTAAAGAGATGTTTAAAGTGCAGTACGGTCAATTTGTGGAAGTTCCCAGAAACAATTTATAGGAACACAAGAGCAGAAGTGGTCCATTCAGCCCTTTGAGTCTATTCTGTCATTCAATAAGCTTCTGCCTGATTTGGTTGTTGTCTCACCTTCAGTTTCCTGCCTGCCTCCTACAATGACAATATAATGTGCGTTTTATTGGAGATGATTGAGGCATAAATACTATGCAGATCACCAGTGAGTTGTCCCCCGCTTGCCACTGAAACAGTGCTATACAGGACCTCTTACTACCTCTGGAGGGCAACTGCAGCCTTGGTTTTATGTCTCAGCTGCAAGAAGGCACGTGCAGCTCTCCCTCAGTTACTTGCACTGGATTGTCAATCTAGATCAGAACCTGACCTTGGTCACGTGGACCCACAATCTTCTGACTCAGAGACAAGGCAGCCCCCCACAATGACCCAAGAGATGCAGTGACCGAAGTGTCAACACACCTCCAACTCCCATGAATTAAAACTAGCAAGCATACACAAGCTGACTTGTTTTAACTTCCAACAACGTACCAAAATTCCATCCTGCAATAATGTAGATGCGTGGGATGTCTGCTATACTTATCCTGACCACTTCAATGGCACAAAATGCTACATTGTCGGATCTTAACATGTGAACTCAAGCCTATTACAAGCTAGTAAATTATACAGAGGCAGGAAGACATAGCCAGCAATTAACAGCGCAGTACATTACTTCCCATAAAAGCTGATTCAGAAACAACCATTGGATTAAGTATTTCATGAAATTTTACTGAAATTATTTTAGCAATGATGAAGACCCCTGCCAGTTTGATATCTGTTTCTAGGGCAAAAGATCCCCTTCTAATCAACACTAACTCTTAGTTAGCTCTCATAACCATCATTTCTAACTCTTCTTTTGCTCTTGTTTGTAGAGAATTTGCTTATAATCTAGCAGGTAGAAAGAGAATCAAAGCTGTGTCTGCTTAATAAAAAAAAGTGCCAAACTTTTGACAGATGGGAGTGTTCAAATCAGAAAATAAACAGATTTACCGGATTATCCATGATTTTATTGAGTAGTGGAGCAGACTTTAAGAGCCAAATTACCTACATCTGTGCCTAATTCATATTTTCTTATGTTTGCACATTTATATATGGCGCCTTCAATGGAATAAAATATCCCAGCTCTTTTCAAAGTGGCACAGTGTACAGGTGGTTAGCACTGCTGCCTCACAGTGCCAGGGACTTGGGTTCGGTTCCACCCTTAGGTGGCTGTCAGAGCGGAATTTGCACATTCTCCCTGTGTCTGTGCGGGGTTTCCTCTGGGCGCTCTGGTTTCCTCCCACAGTCCAAAGATGTGCAGGTTAGATGGATTGGCCATGAGCAATTGCCCCATAGTGTCCAGGGATGTACAGGCTAGGTGAGTAAGCCAGGGGAAATGCAGGGTTACAGGCATTCGGTGGGTATGGGTGGAGATGTTCTTTGGAAGGTCAGTGTGGACCTGATGGAGTGAATGGCCTGCTTCCACGCTGTAGGGATTCTATGATTATAAAACAAGAGACACTAAGTCACGTCAAGATAAAAAAAATTGAATGATCCAGTTTCAACAGCCCTTTGTTGTAAAGAATTCCATGGATTCACTACCCTCCGAGATTAGAAATTCCTCATTATCCCTTCTTAAACATGTAGGCTTCTCATTCTACAATGGTGGCCTCTCGTCCTAGTCTCTCCACCAACCCCCCCATCCCAAGTAGGGGTATCAACCTTCCTGTCAAGCCCTCTAAAGATCTATTGTTGTCTGTAAGGTCAGAGAGCAATTGCCATGCATTTCAGGGGTAGGGGCTCAGGTAAACCCTAGGCTTTGCAACTTCAAGAAAGGAAAGCGACCCAAGCGAGTTTATTAATCTACCAGGGTTGCACTGGATTAGAAATGGAAAGAAATCTTCAAGCCTGAAATGTTAGATGTTAGATGTTAGATAAGTACAAGTGTTTAATATCCATTTGGACTGTAATCCATGGAAGTTTGCATTAGGAACTGCTTATAAAACAGTTTGGAGATTTACTGAAAAGTTTTTTTTAATTTCTTCATGGAATGAGGGCGTTGCTGGCTGTACAAACGTTTATTAACCTAAGTCCCTGAATTAACATTCCAGCAATAATACCACTAGGCTATCACCTCCCCTAGACTTCCTATGTTAAGGAAGCTGGATGCTCCAAGGCAAGTTCCTGCAAAGGCTATTTTGCTATTTGTTGGGATTGTCCGGTCTTACATTTGCAGTTTATTTGACATTGAATAGTGCAGCTTCACAATCGCAATGGGATGTCACTTACTTCATTGCATTTGAAGCATCACATACAAAAGAAAGATTTGAATTTACCTCATGCCTTCATGACTTCAAGCCATTCCCAGCAAAACAGGTCTTAGACCATAAGACCATAAGACATAGGAGTTGAAGTAAGGCCATTCGGCCCATCGAGTCCACTCCGCCATTTAAATCATGGCTGATGGGCATTTCAACACCACTTCCCTGCACTCTCCCCCCCCCCACCCCACCGTAGCCCTTGATTCCTTTTGAGATCAAGAATCTGTCGATCTCTGCCTTGAAGGCATCCAACGTCCCGGCCTCCACTGCACTCCGTGGCAATGAATTCCACAAGCCCACCACTCTCTGGCTGAAGAAATGTCGTCTCATTTCCGTTTTAAATTTACCCCTCTAATTTTAAGGCTGTGCCCACGGGTCCTAGTCTCCCTGCCTAACGGAAACAACTGCCCAGCGTCCACCCCTTCTAAACCAGACATTATCTTGTAAGTTTCTATTAGATCTCCCCTCAAACGAGTACAATCCCAATGAAACACTTCCTCTGAGGTCACTGTTTGGAAACTCAGTTTGCACACAGCAAGTGCCAAACAACAACAACACAATAACAGTAACAAATCCATCTGGTCACTACAGATGGGGGCTACAAAAATGAGAAACTTTACAAAACTACAGCTGCACATCGCCCTGAAAAGTGGGCACTAAAGGTAAAAATCACTATAGTCTTACTAGACCATAGGTGTGCTCTCTCATTACAGAGAGATGATTGGTGGCACTTTAACTC
Organism: Stegostoma tigrinum; assembly: GCF_030684315.1. NCBI lineage: Eukaryota > Metazoa > Chordata > Chondrichthyes > Orectolobiformes > Stegostomatidae > Stegostoma > Stegostoma tigrinum. The sequence continues at coordinate 106,401,850 of NC_081359.1, forward strand.
AAGGGTCAGCATGCCTCATGAGGGAAGAGATTGTGAAGGACGGTCCTTCATGATAACATGCAAAATAAATCATTATGTTGGTGCTATTCTGTATCGCAAATCAGCTGTCCCCAACTGATCTAACCAACTCCTAAAGGGGGAGCAGGTCACTGCACGCTGTAATTAAAACAAATCAAAGCTTTCAGCAGTCCATCTGCTTAAATTAAAAAGCCCTTGATATACTCTCTTATCCTCATAAAATGCCATTGATTCCTTCAATTTCCTGACTTCCTGCATTAAAATAGATACTTTCATTGGAAAATTACCTCAGAGACGAGTCGAAAATGCTTCACTGCCTCTCAAAATTAAAGAATAGGATTCTTTAATTACAGGAATGCATAAAAGTATTTTTTTGGATTCAAATTAAAAGTTAGATATTCTGAGACAAGACTTTATTCAGGATATACTTTGATGTTAACAGGGGGCTGGTTACCTGGTTAGTTTTTTGCTTTAACATTGTGTAATGATACATCAATTTGTTAATTGGAAGACATTCCCTCACCACAGCATGACGCCGATTCAATGCTCCAATTAAGCAATTGGCTAAAAGCAGAATAAAGCCTGAAGGACAAAGTTTGTCAATGCATATGAACATTTTGAAATCTTTGCAGGAAGGGTTGTTTTAATCTGGAAATGAATGACCAATTTGGATGCACATTGCAGACTCGCAGCCTCCAGCACAAATTGGGCAAGGACTACAGTTTTGCAGGAACAACTCCATCTCCAAGCCACTCACCATCTAAACTGGGAACTTTAATTGCTGTTCTTTCAGTGTCACTGGTCAAAATCCTGCGACTCCTTCCTTAACAGCATTGTGGGTCTGTATGTAGCACGTGGAATGCAACGGTTCAAGAAGGCAGCTCACCCCCACCACCTTCTCAAGGAGCAGTAAGAGACGGACAATAAATGCTGACCCATCCAGCGACAGTCACATTGGCTGGGATCAAATCTCTCCACCCCTCATAATTCTATGTCGTATTGACCACGCTGTTGAGGTTTTAGTGCAGATAACCAGCAAACAATCCAACCCTCATTCCTCACAGACACACCTCCCTCTTGAATTACTGAACAAGTATCAGAAGTAGGCATTCCAATTGATTACCCTAACTAAGAAAGTAATGTTTGTTATTTACACCCTCTATCCCTACTAAAGCAGAGTCCAACTCACTCAGTGTGAGGCAAGGTTTGAACTTGGGATCGAGCTGTGTCATTCACTGAAAGCCAACAGCACTTAGTCTGCAAAACAAGGAAGCATCCATATTTGAATAAATAACTATCATGTTCATGGCACAGTGGCAGTGTGGTAACTGGACTAGTAATCCAGCATTCTGTTTTCTTATTATACATAGCAATGCAGAGGCTCAGGCTAATGCTGTGGGGACAGGAGTTCAAATCCCACCATGGAAGATGGTAACATTTAAACACATCTGGGATGTAAAAGCTAGTATCGATGATCATAGATGTCAAAGTTACCATCAAACATTGTTAAAAACTCTATAAGGTTCATTAACGTCCTTTAGAGAAGGAAATTTGGCATTCTTACCTGATCTGGCCTACATGTGACTCCAGACCCACACAATGTGGTTAGCTCTGAGATTGCCTTACAAAGACTCTCCATTCAAGGACAATTGGGGATGGGCATAAATTCTGAGAGGAGGGGACATTTCTTTGCCCAGAGAGTAGTGAGCCTGTGGAATTCTCCGTCACAGAAAGTAGTTGAGGCCAAAACATGGAAGGTTTCTACTAAAGAGCGAGTAATAGTTCTGAGGGTGAACAGGATCAAAGGGCATGAGGGATATAGCAGGAACAAGCTACAGAATTGGGTCATATTTAATGGTAAAGCAGGCTTGAAAGGCTGAATGGCCTACTCCTGCTCCTATTTTCAACACTGAAATTGCCAGCAATGGACACATCTGATTTAATGTGTTTTTTTAAAAAAAATCTTTCATGAGAAATGTAACAAAACTAAACCATATAGTCATTAACAAAAACACTTCAGGCGTTACTGAGGGAGTGCTACAATGCCTGAAAAGCTGTCATTTATAGAGTTTCTTAAGCCAATGTCAAATCTGTTACACAAAGTAGACATTACTATTTTTCACAGCAAGATGTTTTGTGTTCCAGCCACATTTAGAACATAAAACATAGAACATTACAGCGCAGTACAGGCCCTTCGGCCCTCGATGTTGTGCCAACCTGTCATACCAATCTCAAGCCCATCTAACCTACACTATTCCATGTATGTCCATATGCTTGTCCAATGACGGCTTAAATGTACCTAAAGTTGGCGAATCTACTACCGTTGCAGGCAAAGCGTTCCATTCCCTTACTACTTTCTGAGTAAAGAAACTACCTCTGACATCTGTCCTATATCTTTCACCCCTCAAGTTAAAGCTATGCCCCCTCGTGCTCGCCGTCACCATCCTAGGAAAAAGGCTCTCCTATCCACCCTATCTAACCCTATGATTATCTTATATGTCTCAATTAAGTCACCTCTCAACCTTCTTCTCTCTAATGAAAACAGCCTCAAGTCCCTCAGCCTTTCCTCGTAAGACCTTCCCTCCATACCAGGCAACATCCTAGTAAATCTCCTCTGCACCCTTTCCAAAGCTTCCACATCCTTCTTATAATGCGGTGACCAGAACTGTACGCAATACTCCAAGTGCGGCCGCACCAGAGTTTTGTACAGCTTCACCATAACCTCACAGTTCCGGAACTTGATCTCTCTATTAATTAAAGCTAAAACACTGTATGCCTTCTTAACAGTCCTGTCAACCTGGGTGGCAACTTTCAAGGATCTGTGTACATGGACACCGAGATCTCTCTGCTCATCTACACTACCAAGAATCTTACCATTAGCCCAGTACTTTGCCTTCTGGTTACTCCTACCAAAGTGCATCACCTCACACTTGTCTGCATTAAACTCCATTTGCCACCTCTCAGCCCAGCTCTGCAGCTTATCTATGTCTCTCTCTAACCTACAGCATCCTTCGTCACTATCCACAACTCCACCGACCTTAGTGTCGTCTGCAAATTTACTAACTCATCCTTCTACGCCCTCATCCAGGTCACTTATAAAAATGACAAACAGCAGTAGACCCAACACCGACCCTTGCGGTACACCACTAGTAACTGGTCTCCAGGATGAACATTTCCTATCATCTACCACCCTCTGTCTTCTTTCAGCAAGCCAATTTCCAATCCAAACTGCTATATCTCCCACAATTCCATTCCTCCGCATTTTGTACAATAGCCTATTGTGGGGAACCTTATCGAACGCCTTGCTGAAATCCTTATACACCACATCAACCGGTTTACTCTCATCTACCTGTTTGGTCACCTTCTCAAAGAACTCAATAAGGTTTGTGAGGCACGGCCTTCCCTTCACAAAACCGTGCTGACTATCCCTAATCAATTTATTCTTTTCTAGATGATTATAAATCCTATCCCGTATAACCTTTTCCAACACTTTACCAACAACTGAGGTAAGGCTCTCTGGTCTATAATTACCAGGGTTGTCTCTACTCCCCTTCTTGAACAGGGGAACCACATTTGCTATCCTTCAGTCATCTGGCACTATTCCTGTAGACAATGACAAGTTAAAGATCAATGCCAAAGGCTCGGCAATCTCCTCCCTGGCTTCCCAGAGGATCCGAGGATAAATCCCATCCGGCCCAGGGGACTTATCTATCTTCACCCTCTGAAGGATTTCTAATACCTCTTCCTTGTGAACCTCAATCCCACCTAGTCTAGCTTTTGTGCTCCTGAGATGCTGCTTGGCCTGCTGTGTTCATCCAGCCTCACATTTTATTATCTTGGATTCTCCAGCATCTGCAGTTCCCATTATCTCTAGTCTAGTAGCCTGTATCTCAGTATTCTCCTCGACAACATTGTCATTTTCTAGAGTGAATACTGTTGAAAAATATTCATTTAGCGCTTCCCCTGTCTCATCTGACTCCACACGCAACTTACCACTACTATCCTTGATTGGCCCTAATCTTACTTTCTTCATTCTTTTATACTTTAAATACCTATAGAAAGCCTTAGGGTTTACCCTGATCCTATCCGCCAACAACTTCTCATGTCTCCTCCTGGCTCTTCTGAGCTCTCTCTTTAGGTCTTTCCTGGCTACCTTGTAACCCTCAAGCGCCCTAACTGAGCCTTCACATCTCATCCTACCACAAGCCTTCTTCTTCCTCTTGACCAGAGATTCCACCTCCTTTGTAAACCACGGCTCCCACACTCTACAGCTTCCTCCCTGCCTGACAGGTACATACTTATCTAGGACACACAGGAGCTTTTCCTTGAATAAGCTCCACATTTCTAATGTGCCCATCCCCTGCAGTTTTCTTCCCCATTCTATGCTCCCTAAATCTTGCCTAATCTCATCGTAATTGCCTTTTCCCCAGCTATAACTCTTGCCCAGTGGTATACACCTATCCCTTTCCATCACTAAAGTAAACATAACAGAATTGTGATCGCTATCACCAAAGTGCTCACCTACTTCCAAATCTAACACCTGGCCAGGCTCATTACCCAGTACCAAATCTAATGTGGCTTCGCCCCTTGTTGGCCTGTCTACATACTGTGTCGGGAAGCCCTCCTGCACACACTGGACAAAAACTGACCCATCTATAGTACTCGAACTATAGTGTTCCCAGTCAATATTTGGAAAGTTGAAGTCCCCCATGACAACTACCCTGTCTCTCTCACTCCTATCAAGAATCATCTTTGCTATCCTTTCCTCTACATCTCTGGAACTATTCGGAAGCCTATAGAAAACTCCCAACAGGGTGACCTCTCCTTTCCTGTTTCTAACCTCAGCCCATACTACCTCCGTTGACGAGTCCCCAAACATCCTTTCTGCAACTGTAATACTGTTCTTGACCAAGAATGCCACACCTCCGCCCCTTTTACCATCTTCTCTGTTCTTACTGAAACATCTAAATCCCGGAACCTGCAACAACCATTCCAGTCCCTGCTCTATCCATGTCTCCGAAATGGCCACAACATCGAAGTCCCAGGTACTAACCCATGCTGCAAGTTCACCCACCTTATTCCGGACGCTCCTGACATTGAAGTAGACACACTTCAAACCAACTTCTTGCTTGCCAGTGCCATCTTGCTTCCCTGAAACTTTATTTTGGACCACCCTACTCTCAACCTTTTCTATCGTCAAACTACAATTTTGGAGCCCATCCCCCTGCTGAATCAGTTTAAACCCACCCGAAAAGCCTTAGCAAATTTCCCCCCCAGGATGTCGGTACCCCTCTGGTTCAGGTGAAGACCATCTTGCTTGTAGAGGTCCCACCTACCCCAGAAAGAGCCCCAATTATCCAAGAATCCAAAACTCTCCCTCCTCCACCATCCCTGTAGCCACGTGTTCAACTCCTCTCTCTCCCTATTCCTCGCCTCACTAGCACGTGGCACGGGCAACAAACCAGAGACAACAACTCTGTTCGTCCTAGCTCTAAGCTTCCATCCTAGCTCCCTGAATTTCTGCCTTAAATCCCCATCTCTCTTCCTACCTATGTCATTGGTGCCAATGTGGACCACGACTTGGGGCTGCTCCCCCTCCCCCTTAAGGATCCCAAAAACACGATCAGAGACATTTGTTTCTCAATTGTCAGTCCCCAAAAATTAGATCAACTGTCCATTTGCTGTTTTGGGGAACTTGCCGTGCACAATTAGGTTTCTGTATTTACAAAAACATCAACTCCATTTTGAATGAATTTAATTGGAAATTAAAAACTGCCAGAATGTGAACAGTCATTTTGAAGTTATACAAGAGACATAGAGATGGCAAGATCACTCTTCTGTTCAAAATCAAAATGCTATTGATGTAAGAGATCTGTACACAAAACGTTGGAAATACTCAGCAGGTCAGACAAGATCTGTGAAAAGAAACAAGAGTTGATCAGAAATTTTCAACTGAAGTGTCATTTTGACCTGAAATGTTGATGCTGTGTTCTCTACAGATATCGCCTGATACTGAGTGTTACCAGAATTTTGTGTTTTAACTTCAATCTTCCACAGGATTCAATGATATTAGCAGTGGCTATGTACAAAAGAGCAAGCAAAGGGCCAGGGAGAGATTTGTTTTCATACAGTGAGCTCTTTGTGAGTACAATCCAAGGCACACAGTTTTACTTTGTGGAGAGAGTTTTGCTCAGGCTCACTGCTCTCCTCTATATCCAGCATCACAGCTAATCTCTTTCACATTGTGGCTATTTTCCTCACCAACCTAATGTTATTACAAACCTCCAAAGTAGATGGGATGTGAACCTAGGTTTCCTGGCTCTGAGACAGGGACACTACCACTGTGCCACAACAGCATTCGAGAACAAGTAATGTCCACTGTTTGTTTCTTTTAACCTTAACAATATGGTTGACCGACCCTTAACATTGTTGACACAATGCAGTGTTGGGCAATCAGATTTCACAAAGATTTTCGGAAGTAACTGGACACTCATGAAAAACCTGGAGTTTGGGACTAATGTGGATAAGGCAAGACTGACCTGCCTCCTTCTGTATTGCAAAATTGTTTTCTGTGAAACTTTCTAAAAATAACATCAACAAAAATAGCTGTATTTACATAGCACCTGCCACAATCAATCTTGAGTTGTTGTAACACAGGAAACTAAAACTTAGCCTCCTTTGGATGACACTTTTCACAGAATAGAATCCCTACAGTGTGGTAGCAGGCCACTTGGCTCTACAGGTCCACACCAACCCTGTGAATAGAATCTCACCCAGAGTCAAACCCCACCCGCTACCCTATCCCTGTAACCTTGCAGTTCCCATGGCTTTAAACCACAGCCCATTGGCCCTTTCAGGTGCAAGACACTGCACTTTTGAAATTCTGCCTTTTACAGCAGCAAATTTATTCATAGCAAGCTTCTGCAAGAAATAATGTGGTACGGACCAGATCATTTTTCTTGTCTTATTGATTTAGGGGCAGATATTGTCCAGGACACCAGAGGTAACTACTGCACTTCTTTGAAATATAGTAAAAATAAAAGGCAGAATTTTTAAAAAGGTGGTGTTTTACACCTGAGAGAGTGGCTGGGACATTGGTTTAAAGTCTCATTTGTAAGAGAGCACCTTATTGTGACACATCTGCTAGATTTTTATCTCGGATATCTGGAGCGGGACATGAACTTTCATCAACAATCAGGCTCAGGGGGTGAGGGGGCTAACCGCTGAGCCATAGCTGATGTTGTCAAGTGGTCTCTATCAATGCAGAATATTTTAGTGCATCTGTTGCACAACAGATAATTAACTCCTAAATGAGTGAACAGAACGAATCACCATGCCAGTAACTTCCGCCTCAAACTGAGCAAGGTTCCAAACAACTTGACATAGTATTCCTGTTTGATAGCAATTCCTAATTCCTAATATTGGTCTCAGGTATTAATATTACAAATGAGATGGAAAGTAGACAATAACAAGCCAATCCTGTAGGGAAGGCTACATAGGTCTAGGGAAACCAATATCCAAAACGGCTTAAAGTGGCAATGACCTTGTGATATTATCATTAACCTATTAATCCAGAGACCTGGGGAATGTTCTGGGGACTACTGCAGCAAATGACGGAATTTGAATTCAGTAAAAATCTTGAAATAAGAGTTTAATGGAGACCGTTAGGAAAAGCCCCATCAGGTTCATTAATGTCCTTACCTGGTCTGGCTTACATATAACTCCAAATTGCTCTCCAGGCAAATCATAGAACTGTGGGGTCCCTACAGCATAGAAGCAGGCCATTCGGCCCACACCAACCTTCTGAAGAGCATCTCACCTAGACCCACCCCTCTAACCCTGCATTTCCCATGGCTAATCCACCTAACCTGTACCTCTTTGGACTGTGGGAGGAAACCTGAGCAAACCCATATGGACATGCGAATGTGCACATTCCACACAGACAGTTGTCTAAGGGTAGAATTGAACCCATGTCCATAGCAGTGCTAACCACTGAGCCACCCTAAGGAATAGGGACAGATGATAAATGCTGGTCTATACAGCCACACTAACATCCAATGAATGATTTTTTTAACAAAGGGCAGATGATACGTAGCTTGGTTTCTTCCCATAGATGTTGCCTGAACTGTTATGAAATGTAGCATTTGCTGTTTTCAGTATTCCAGCATCAGCCGTCATTTGCTCCTCTATATTGGAGAAGGTGCAGGTTCAAAACTGGTCCTGAAGGTATCCCTCAGTGTGCTTCTCCATCATTGGCCAACGCTGCTATCATTTGCCCTTTTGGCCTTTAACCTCCTCTCTTCGACTCTTTGTGTTCCTTTGGTTGTAAGGGTGTACATCCTACAGACACAGTTTAAACCATTACTGTTCCTGTGTCAGCCACGCTGCCTCTCTGCTTTCCTCACAGGGTTCTTGTCTGTTCCCAATGTTGGCTTCAATGCTCCTGGGATTTCTCTGGACCTCACAAACATGATTCTGTACTGAACTACACCTCAAAGCTGTTGCAGCAACCCAATCTGAAAGTAACTTTGGGTATCTCACATCTGCTGCATCCCCAGAAAGGATCCACAGAAGGAGGTTTATACATGACTGAACCTATCGTCCAGCCCTGATCTTTCTGTGAATGCAATGCTGATTCTGCAGGCTTTTCAGCTTCCGCTACAGAGAGACAGTAAGAACTGCAGATGCTAGAGTCAGAGATAACATAGTGCGGAGCTGTAGCCTCTGCTACAGTCTGGTTCCAGATTGAAGAATTGTGCTCTGAACTTAAGTACATTTTCTGACTCTTTTGAATTTTACAATGAACTGCAGCTGTTTTGTCTGTCAGTTTCTAGATACCTCCTAGATTTCCATTCTCACGGAAAATCTTCATTGTGTATTCCAGGCACGGCCCTTCAAACTGCTGCTGGACATCTCTCATTGTACTCCATTTATCAGATCTCCGTCCAATGAATTAACTTATATGTATTCCTTTACGTCTTCCTAAGTCCACTTCACAAGTCACTTTTCCACCCATTTTTATATCATCACAGTTAATCACTGTGCCATCCTAGCTTCTGGGCAATGCTTGAAAATGTGCACTGAATGTTGAACACGAGAGCATTTGGGCTTAATTTTCTGAGTAAGAAATGGAGAACAGCCATATTTGTGAGGTACCAGCCACGTAATAAACAGTAATTACTTTCAGGGCAGGGGTAGGAAGGGGTTTCAGAGTTCCCCAAGCCTGCTCTACAATCTGCCAGAGCCACTTCAGAGAAATGAAAACTACAACAACACGGTGTAGGCCTGAAACGTCAGCTTTCCTGCTCCTCTGAGGCTGCTGGGCCTGCCGTGTTCACCCAGCTCCACACCTTGTTATACTCTGTACCTCATACTGTTTTGTCACTGTCCTGTGACTGTTTGATGGGCATAGTGTAGAGGGACCTTTGCCATGTATTTAACCTGAAACATCAGCTTTCCTGCTCCTCTGAGGCTGCTGGGCCTGCTGTGTTCCTCCAGCTCTACACCTTGTTAACACACATTTATATAGCTGCTTTCATACAGCAAAATATCTTGGCTTGCTTCAGAAGAGTTTTTTCGAACAATGTCTGGCTGCAAATGACATAAGGGCATATTGAATAGCTGACCAAAAAGGTAGGCTTTTAAAAGGACCACCTTAAAAGGAAGAAAAGGGAGGCAGAGAGCTTTAGCAAGCAAATTCTGGAACTCAGGGCCCCTGTAGTTGAAGGCAGTCAACTGTGTGCCTGCAGGGACTATTTAAAGTTACAAAACACTCACTTAACCTGGCTTATTGAAACAGGCACAAATGTTAGTCATATCATTCCTTGTCCTCAGGCCTATAAGAGGGTGACAGGCACGGTGTATGGTGCAGGATGTGAAAGTTATCACTTGGTTGAATAGTATCTTGTGGAAGCTGGACGGCAAATACACTGCAGAATAGCACTGCCACGGTAGCAGTTTAACAGTCTGTTCCTTCATTTCACATCAACACTGGGATTTAACAGCACCATCATATCACAGAAAGAAAGAACAAAGGTTTCAATAGTTTTTGCTGATCTTCACATCAATTAAGTATTTTTGCAGTCGCAATGAAGGAAATGTAGCTGCAATTTTGCACACAGCAAACGCCTACAAATAGCACACTAGCCAGATTGTTTTTCTGATGACAGTCGAGGAAGAAGTATTGGCCAGGAAACCAGGAAGAACTACTCTGCTCTTTTTGGAACCAGTGCAGTGGAATGCTCAACATCTTCACAACAATGTGGATGGGGCCTTAATTTAGTGCCTTGTCTGAAAGACACGTGACTGTGCACCACTCCCACAGTATGAGTACTTGGAGGATCAGCCGTAATTTTTGTGCTCATGTTTCTGGCATCGAATCTGCAATCTCTGACTCAGAGTCAAGAGGGCTAACCACTTAACCACAGTCAAGGACTGGCAAATAAATCAGCAAGAAAACCTCCAGGAAATAAGGAAACAAAAGCACTATTCCAAAATCATTGGCGTCCATCTTCTGCACTCCTTTCCATTCTCAATCTTGCAAACCCAAGTTACGTCAGGAGGCTTTGAGGGTCTTTGTTGGTCCAGAGTAACTTGCCAATATTAACATTTATGATACTTCAAATGTAATTTATCATAAAAAAATCATTGAGTCCCTAGAGTGTGGGAACAGGCCACTTAGCCCATCAAATCCACACCAACCTTCTGAATAGAATCCCAATCAGACCGAATATCCCTACCCTATCCCTGTGACCTGGCATTTCCCATGGCTAATACATCTAGCCTGCACATCCCTGAACACAACAGGCAATTTAGCCTGGCCAATCCACCCTAACCCGCACATCTTTGGACTGTGGGAGGAAACTGGAGCACCCGGAGGAAACCCACGCAGACACAGGGAGAATGTGCAAACTCCACACAGACAGTCACCCGAGGTTGGAATCAAACCCAGGTCCCTGGCGCTGTGAGGCAGAAGTGTTAACCACTTAATCGTGTTAAACAAAATCAGAAAGTGCAGGAGAAAGACAGCAGAGAAAAACTGAGCAAATATTTCGTGTCCATGCACTGATGAAGGATTGCTGGATTCAAAACTTTAACACTGTTTTTCTTTCCACAGATGCTGCCAGACCTGCTGAGTTTCTCCAGCAATTTCTGATCCACAGTACTTTGTTTTAATCAATCATGTGAAGTGAATTGCAACATTGCTATCCACATTGGTCATTTATAAATAGCACTGTTATGTGTGGTCATTGAATCCTTACAATGCGGAAAGAGGCTATTTGGCTCATCACGTCTGCACTGAACCTCTGAAGAACATCCTGACCTATGCCTGTAACCCAAGCATTTATCATGGCTAGCCTGCATATCCCTGGATGCTACATAGCAGTTTAGCATTGGCCAGTCCATATGTTTGAACTGCAGGAGGAAACCCTTCCAAACACAGGGAAAATGTGCAAACTTTACAAAGGCAGCCACCTAAGGCTGGAATTGAATCCAGGTCCCTGGCACTGTGACGCCGGAGTGCTAACCACTGAACCACCTTCAGGTCACTGGAAACCCAGGCACAGTTGCACAGGGACCATAATTACAAAACATGTCAACTACAATCTGTCTGTGGCCCTTGTCAACTATTTGATATTGCATAGAAAAAATTGCAAAGGTTATGCAACACTCTGCAAATACGTGACACCAGCTGAACGACAAGGTAAACAGATTGGAACCACAAAATAGTTTCAGATCAGAAGGAGACTGTTCAGCCCATCATGCACATATGGGTTTTCTGCAAGACTAATTTAACCCATTCCACTTCTGTACTTTTTCCTTGTAGCGCTGGGATTTTTATTTTCTCTTCAGGTGCTTACCCAATTCCTTTATGAATGCTTCGATTGACCCTTTCACATGCTCTCTGACTGTACATTGCAGACCCTAACTGCAAGAAGCTTTCCTCACATCACCTTTGATTCTTTTACCAATAACCTTAAACCTCTCTACCAACAGGGAATAGTTTAGTTCTACCTAATCTGGATAGACCCCTTATGGATTGTGAACACCAATTTACCAGATCTTCTGGGTTAGCTATTAATATTCTGTCTCTCTAATTTGACTCTGGTCAACAATGGCAAGAATGCTGCTAGTAATTGGTTTAACACTGATAGAAGGTCTCCCGCCACGCGTGGCCCATAAATTGCACAGTTCTCTTGCTATTTTGCTCAATGTGTTGTGGTTGTGAGCCCATCCCAGAGCAAACTAGGCTGGCATTCTGCAGCCGTTGGCATGGGGGTCGCATTGACCAAAATCTCATAGAAACTCAAGCTGGTTGGATTGCCATGAGAATCCAATGCAGGCGGCCCAAGGGGTTATGGGATGGATTTTATGGAGCACTGCAGAGCCTTCCCTGGCTGAATAAGAAGTAGATGAGAACAGCATGATTGCTTTACGGAGAGACTTCCTCCCCAATCTTGGGTAGATGTCCTGTGTTCTTGAGATAATTGGCTAAGCAGACACTCTGGTATCTTCCCAAATAACCACTTCTCAAATAACCTTGTGATAATTACTATCTCTACCAGGATGTGGCACCAGAGGAGTGTTTGAGGTAATTTGCTGGCAGCAAAGTTCCTTTACCTTGGGCCTATCCAGTGATTTAGAGGATACACTATGATACAGAGTATCTACTGTTCTTAGATAAGAAGAAGGTTCAATGCACGGAAGCAATAGGTTCAACTACATTTGGCCAGGCATCATGACATGTGTCTTGGGAATCTCGTAAAGATACACCTACACCGCTCGAAAGCTAGAGTAGAACTCGATGGGTGAAGTCAATGTAAAGGTATTTCTGCTACAACGCATGTTTCGTTAACGTGAATTGGCTGTAACACGATTGATGAATAGTGGATGCTGTTTGGATAACACAAACTTTCTGCTGTACAGGTATGGTGACTTCCCTATAATGTGCTTTTCTATAGCGTGAGGTCACATAAGAACGCAACTATTGCGTTACGGGAGAGCCACCTGTAATGTGAATGTGTACTCCCTTCAGAAACATGATTTGATACAACAGGCTCTAGCTCTGTACTCCAAATAGGGAGGCCGCAGTTGTAACTACAGATAGTACCACTATACTGAACAACCCGAGTATGTAAAGGGTGGGGGCGCCGAGGTAGGAAGGGGTGATGTGGAGAGTGTGGTTGTGGACGGGGCACAAATATTTGGAGGGGTGGGTGGCTGTATTAACTGAGGAAGAGCGTTCCTATGTCCAGGGGCCTGCGCTCCCAGCATGACACCAGACCTCACAGCTCTGGGCTTTCGACATAGTATAGGCCTTCCCTGCCAACTAGGCAGCAGCTTCAGTCACCACTAGTTTCTTTTTCATTCATTCATGGATGAGGGCTTCACTGGCCAGGCAGCATTTATTGTCCCATCCCTAATTGTTAAGAGTCAACCACATTGCTGTGGGTCTGGAGTCACATGTAGGCCAGACCGGGTAAGGATGGCAGCTTCCTTCCCGAAAAGACATTAGCGAACTAGATGGGTTTTGCTGACAATCAACAATGGATTCATCATTAGATTTTTGATTCCAGATATTTATTGAATTAAGCATTTGGGTCCCCAGAATGTTATCTGGGTCCCTGTATTAACAGTCCAGTGATAATACCATTAGGCCATTTCCTCCCTTTAGTTGGTCACTAAGGGCCTGCAGATGGATAAACTATTGAGCATCTTCCTGGCCTAATTTCATTTTGGTTGGGGGGATGAGTGGGGAGGTGGGGAAAGAGGGTGGGGAGAGAGAGAGAGACAGAGAGAGAAACAGAGAGAGGCAGAGAGAGAGAGAGAGAGAGAGAGAGAGAGAGAGAGAGAGAGAGAGAGAGAGAGAGAGAGAGAGAGAGAAAAAAAAACAGGTATGCTGGTATGAGGAATTGTTGTAATTGTCAGGAAGGCCACCCTATAGATTTAACATGATCCTCACCTTCCTACCTTAGATGCATAAAATCCAGCCCAAAATTCCCAAGAATGAGAAAGCAGAGTCAACGTTTCAGGTCCATTCCGAAGGGACACTGGGCTGGAAACACTAACTCGGTTTCTCTCTCCACTGATGCTGCCAGATCTGCTGAGTATTCTCCAGCTCTCTCTGTGTGTGTTTTTGATTTCCAGCATCTGTGGTTTTATTATCGCGTTCCCAGGACGAAATGCCTCCACAAAGGCAGACAGGGCCTTAGGGTAGCGACGTGCAGCCAGGTGGCACTCCCTCACGGCTGTGCTGTTGGTGCCAGCCTAGAACTTGGGCCCTAATCGGGGCAGTCTATACTTCAGGGATGTGGGATTGCTTGGGATCAACCGAGTCTGGGAACCACAGGCTTTGAAAAGCCACATCTGAACATGCTCCATAATGACCCACCTGCATACTTAGCAGTTAATCTGCAATTGGAAAATCTTCTGGTTATAATGACATGACATTTATTGCCTCGCCATCTTCCTCGAGCTGTTCTTGAAGTGTGCAGTATGGCGAGGACATGCATAATGACAGGCCATTGACAAGGAAGACCAGAGGAACTGCAAGTGGTCATTACCTCATCTTGTGATTTTGGTTATCCCATAATCTCAGACCTGGAACACAGAAGGGAAATCACAAAGACGAGATTTGCAAATACTCTTAACAATTTTGCCTCCTCAAGCAGAGGCTGAGATGGGCCGGATGCCTCTAATTACAGCAAATCTATTCACTGATCCTTCTTTCTCTTCAACTGCGCAGCATCCCAAAGGAATTTCTGGAGACACTCCCAAGGATCAGGGACTGGAGTTACATGGAAATGCTAGAGGCAACAAAAACAGAAGTTGCTGGAAAAGCTCAGCTAGTCAGGTCTGAGGAAGGGTCACTGGACCTGAAACGCTACTAATGGACAAAAAGTGCTTTCTAATCTAATTCTAAGGAAGGGTCACTGGACGTGAAACATTAACTCTGATTTCCCTTCACAGATGCTGCCAGATCTCCTGAGTTTTTCTAGCAATTTCTGGTTTTTGTTTCTGCTTTCTAATCCATCCTGTCTCTGTCCCTCTAGAAAACTAGGGAACCCCTCCAACTTCTCTTAAAACTAAAAGAACCGCAGATGATGGAAATCAGAAACAAAAAACAAAAATTGCAGGAAAAGCTCAGCAGGTCTGGCAGCATCGAAGGAGGGAAATCAGAGTTAGCATTTCAGGTCCAGTGACCCTTCCTCAGACCTGACGAGCTGAGCTAGGAAGGGTCACTGGACCTGAAATGCTAACTCTGATTTCCCTCCTTCGATGCTGCCAGACCTGCTGAGCTTTTCCTGCAATTTTTGTTTTTTGTTTCTGATTTCCATCATCTGCGGTTCTTTTAGTTTTAAGAGAAGCTGGAGGGGTTCCCTAGTTTTCTAGAGGGACAGAGACAGGATGGATTAGAAAGCAGAAACAAAAACCAGAAATTGCTGGAAAAACTCAGGAGATCTGGCAGCATCTGTGAAGGGAAATCAGAGTTAATGTTTCACGTCCAGTGACCCTTCCTTAGAATTAGATTAGAAAGCACTTTTTGTCCATTAGTAGTGGGGTCAATAACCAGGGACATAGATTTAGGGAAAGAGGTAGAAAGCTAAGATTTGATTTATTATTGTCACATATACCTAGGTACAGTGAAAAGTTTTATTTTATTTTGTGTGCAGTACAGGCAGATCATGCCATAGAAAGGGCAGAACAGTAATAGAACAAAGTGAAGAATACAATATTATGGCTGTCCAGGAAATGCTCAAAGAGTGAGATCAACATTAAATTTGAAATCTGAGAAGTCCATTCAGAAGTCCAAAAGCATTGGGGAAGAAGCTGTTCTTGAACCTGTTGATACATGTGTTTAAATTTTTGTATATTCTGTCTGACAGAAGAGGTTGTAAGAGACTATAACTGGCATGGGAGGGGTCTTTGATGATGTTGGCTGCCTTCCCGAGGCAGCGGAAGTATAGATGGAGAGTCAGTGGATGGAAGGTTGGCTTGTGTGATGGACTGTGTTGCATTCGCAACGCTCTATAGTTTCTTACGGTCCTGAGCAGAGCAGTTGCTGTACCAAGCCATGATGCATCCAGATAGAATGTTGGTGAGGGCCCTTACAGACATTTCAAAACTCCACCGGTGAAGAGGTTAGTAGACAAAAGACACAGATTTTATGGTAATTGCCAAACCAACTAATGAAGGCAAATGAAAAAGAAAAGCAAAACTCTACAGATGCTGGAAATCTGAAATAAAAACAAATTGGAAACACTCAGCAGCTTAGGCAGCATTTTTTGCTGCAGAACAGAATTCATTGTTTTGATTCAACGCGAAGCCTTAATCTCAGAACGTGAGAGGAATTGTGACCAGGAACACGCTGCCTGAGGACGGCAAGGGCAGATTGATTGGGGTCTTTCAAAGGGAATGGTGTTAATATTTGGAAGGGTGAAGTCTGTAGGGATTTCGTTGGTGAGAAAGGAAGTGGGACTAATTGTATAACTCTTGCTGGTACAGGAATAATGGGCTGAATGGTCTATCTCTATACTGCAAGAGTTTATGTTATCGACCGCAGCCTACTCAGCAGACCAACAATATTGTGAAAGCCCATTTAATCTTGGCTATGCTCCAAATTGTTTCATAATTGGATGATGAGTAAAGCAATTTGACTCATGACACAGGCCCGATTGGAATACTAGAAGCCAGGAGACAGGTATGGCTTAGGGCTACTATTCTGTCCATTGATTTTTACCTCTCCATGGACTAACTATTAGATTAGATTTCCTACAGTGTGGAAACAGGCCCTTCGGCCCAACAAGTCCACACTGTCCCTTGGCGCATCCCACCCATACCCATCCCCCTATAACCCACACACCCCTGAACACTACGGGCAATTTAGCATGGCCAATCCACCTAGCCTGCACACCTTTGGACTGTGGAAGGAAACCAGAGCACCCAGAGGAAATCCACGCAGACACAGGGAGAATGTGCAAATTCCACACAGACAGTTATCCGAGGCTGGAATCGAACCTGGGTCCCTGGCCCTGTGAGGCTGCAGTGCTAACCACTGAGCCACCGTGCCACCCCAACTATCAAACCACTCTCCCTCCAAACCTTGCTAACTATACACAGCAGCTAAAGAAATCTCACATCTCCAGCTAAACTACCCAGTTTTTAAACATGGAAGAGTATGGTGGCCTTTATTGCAAGAGGATTCTAAGGAAAGGAGGAAAGATATCTTGTTGTAATGGTATTCAAATATGAAGTTACATGTAGAGTATGGTGTACTGTTTCAGTCTCTTTATGCAGGGAAGGATCAACTTCAGGGTAAGTGTAATGAAGGTCCATTAGATAGCTTCTTTGGATGGTGAGATTGTCCTATGGGGAGAAATTGAGGAGACTGGACCTGTTTTTTATGCAGTGACGAATAATATGAGGTGGATCTCATTCAAGTGTGCAAAATTCTTACAGGGCTCATCAGGGTGGCTTCAGGAAGGACATTCCTCTATGGGGTCTAGAAGCAGAGCCACAATCTCAGAATAAAAGAAGTAGGTCTTTTAGAGTGAGGTGAAGAGGAATTTCTTCAGATGAGGAGCAGAGGAGAAATGAGGAGCAAAAGTTGAACATTCAGCCCATCAAGCCTGTTCCACCATTCAATCAGATCATGACTGATATAATTTGTGTTTCGAATTCTACATCTTCATTTGCCACAATAACCTTCAATTCTTTGGCTAAAAAGAGCCAGTTCACCTCTGACATAAAAAGAAATGTTAAGAAACACTAGAAATTGGGGATCCTATCAACATTTTCTGTGCAGCTAAGTGCATTGGATCAGGAGGGGCACAATTAGCCCCTTGAGGCTCTATGTACTCAAGAAAAGTCAACAATAAGAAATAGCAGCTGGAGTAGGCCATTCAGCCCATTGAGCCTGTGCTGCCCTCCAATACAGGAAGTCCCCAGGTTACAGCCATAGAGACATATAGCACAGAAACAGACCCTTCATCCAACTCATCCATGCTGACCAGATATCCTCAATTATCCCAGCCTTATTTGTTAGCAATTGCCCCATATCCCTCTAAACCCTTCCTATTCATATACCCATCAAGATGCCTTTTAAAAGTTGTTATTTTACCAGCCTCCACCACTTCCTCTGACAGGTCATTCCATACATTCACCTCTCTGTGCATGAACATGTTTGCCACTTAGGTCCCTCTTAAATATTTCCCCTCTCACCTTAAACCTATGCCCTCTAGTTTTGGACTCCCTAACCCTGGGGAAAAGACCTTGACTATCACCCTACCCTTGCCCCTCATGATTTTATAAACTTCTGGATGTGAGTTTGCTCACTGAGCTGGAAGGTTAGTTTTCAGACGTTTCGTCACCATTCTAGGTAACATCATCAGTGAGCGTCCGACGAAGCGCTGGTGTTATGTCCAGCTTTCTATTTATCTGTTTAGGTTTCCTTGGGTTGGTGATGTCACTTCCTGTTCTTTTTCTCGGAGGATGGTAGATTGGGTTTACCATCCTCCGAGAAAAAGAACAGGAAGTGACATCACCAACCTAAGGAAACCTAAACAGATAAATAGAAAGCGGGACATAACACCAGCGCTTCATCGGAGGCTCACTGATGATGTTACCTAGAATGGTGACGAAGCGTCTGAAAACTAACCTTCCAGCTCAGTGAGCAAACTCACATCCAGAACCTCAACCTGAGCTACAAATCTTCTCATTTTATAAACTTCTATAAGGTCACCCCTCAGCCTCCAATGCTCCAGAGAGAATAGCCCTAGTTGGTTATGAAGTAGAGCCCATTTGTAAGTCAATTTGTGTGCAGGTTGGAACACCATGCAAGATAATATAAAAAGCCAGTAAGTACAGGAAATTTTCAGATTTAAAATGACACCCCTGTACGTGATCACGTTTGTAAGTATCAGTATTGGTAAGTCAGATATTCAGAACTTGGGGACCCCCATATGATGATGCCTTCAACTCCACCTTTCCACCTGCTCCCCATTCCTCGAGGCCAGAAATCTGTGTCGAACATGTCTCCGATAATTGGGAGAATAATGTTCAGAACAACAAAAAGAGTCCAATTCAAATTTCACAGAATGAGCTGCACCACCTTCAAGCCACTGCTCCTGCCACTTGCATGTGCCGGGGGAAACAGAACAGCATCCATGACACTATAGCCCAGAAAGGGGTCAGCTATACTATTCATCTTCATCCTTGTTCCAGAAGCAAAACACTTGAAATCTAAAATAACAACAGAAAATGCTAGAAACATCAGAACGGGGCTGATGAAATGACATCAACTTGAAAAGAAGCTCTGCTTCTGTCTGTCTCTCTCGCTTGTTCACAGATTATTGCTAGCTCTGCTAATGTTTCCAGCATGTAGCATCCCTGTATCCAGGGGTCAGTCAGCTGGATGGCTGCATTACAATACAGAGTGACAGCAACAGGGTGGGTTCAATTCCTACACCAGCTGAGGTTACCATGAAGGACTCTCCTTCTCAACCTCTCCCTCACCTGAAGCATGGAGACCCTCAGTTTAAACACCAGCAGTCATCTCACTCTCTCTAATGAGAAGGGCCCCAGTGTCTTCCTCGCTTACTACAGTTTGAAGTGAAGAGGGATAAGAGTAAATAAGGAACATCAGTTGATACTGCCATTGATCGGGGACAGAAGTTTTACAAAACAAGATTGAGTGCATTTATATGGGGGATAACAAAGTGTAGAGCTGGATGAACTCAGCAGGCCAGCAGCATCTCAGGAGCACATTTGCATTGATATGACCCCAGTGTACTGGCTGAAAGGAGACACGGGAATAAGTTGCGACAGGAAATTGTAGATACAGTTCTAGAAGGGTAAAATGTTAAACAGATCTGGTAAATAGGGCTTTCTTCAAGGTGTACGAATTAGTAGCAACTTCTCCCTTTCTTAAACTTTCACCACAAGCGATGCAAACAGGATACATTACAAAGCCAAAGGGCAGGTCTATCACATTTACATTACAAGGATATCAGTGTACAACAAGGGAGGACGAAGCATTTCTCTAAATGACACCGAAAAGTACACATCCCTCGCACGGATGGCATTAAAGAGCCGGTGAGTCACCAAGAAATATTGATTTAATGAGCAATTTGAGCTTCAGGTTCTAAAATCAGCCTGATTTAGAAAATCCTGCGCTGTGTATACACCCTGAATTACGACAACCTACTATCTTCCTTGAAATGAACAGAAGTGCACCCCCCCGATCGTTACCACAGCAGACGTCGCCTTAAAAGTTACCATCTCGCAAAAACACACCAACATAGAAAGATGTGCCAACGAGAGGTCCGAGTCTTAACACTTTCGGAAAGCAGAAACAATCTTAAAAAAAAAACTCGCCGTGAGCAATAAAAAGACATCTTTCCGCCGTATCGTCCGCAAGAGTCTCGGAATCTGAATGAAAAACTGACTCACGCCGCACTTTGTTACATTTCAACAGCAACAACAACAATGTACGCGATCAGGCAGTAGGGGATCCCCCAGTTAGAACTAACAGATTTGTATCCGATTATTGTGGGGGATTCGCTTGCTCACGCCTCACCTCCCAGGAGAGCGAAGTGTCCTGCAGGGCTGCAGATTGCTGGTCTCTCTGGGCTGTCGAAGCGCTGTCTGGGCTGGGGAACTGAGCCAGACTGGCCACTCGCTTTCACCCACAAATACTCCTCATACCCTGTGTGGGAGGCGTGCGGAAGCGCCGCTGCGCATGTATCCTGGCTTTATTATAATACAGACCCACGTATGTTAGATAAAGGCTGGAAACTGTAGTTCTGAATAGGGGCGGGGAGAGAGCGCTGCACAATGAAACGGAAATTGCTAGAGGAACTCAGCAAAGTGGCAGCACGCGTGGGGAGAGAATTGATACTTTACCAAACTGATTCCTCGGGTGTCCTATGATTGATTAGGTTAGGACTGTATTCACTGGGAGTTTAGAAGGGGGGGGGGTGCGTTGCGGGAATTACACAGAAACCTCTTAAATGATTGTAAACAGGCTAGATGCAGGGGCGGCACGGTGGCTAGCACTGGTGCTTCACAGCGCCAGCAACTTAGGTTCGGTGTTACCCTGTCTGTGTGGAGCTCGCACATTCTCCCCGTTTCCTCCACAGTTCAAAGATGTGCGGGTTAGGTGGATTGGCCACGCTAAATTGCCTATAGTGCCCAGGGATGTGTAGATTAGGTGGGTTACAGAGGAATGGGTCTGGGTGCGATGGTTTGAGATTCGGTGTGGACTTGTTGGGCCAAAAGACCTGTTTTCACAGTGTGGGGGATTCTATGAAAGTATTGCAGATGCTGTAATCTGCACTGAAAACAACAAAAAGAAAGCTGGAAACCATTGCTGGTGCAGGAAGGATGCTCCCGGTGGTGGGGGGAGTTCAGAACCAGAGGGTCAGGGTTGAAGGATAAGGGGTAAACCTTTTAGGACTAAGGTGAGAAATTTCGTCAGCCAGAGAGAGAGAGAGAGGAGAGCCTGTGACATTCTTTGCCATAGAAAGCAGTTGAGGCCAAAACGTTTTCCAGAAGGGGGTAGATATAGGTCTTGTGGATAAAGGGATATTGGAGTGGGGCAGTGGAGGAGGTGTGCGGCTGAGTGAGAGGGATGGGTGAGTATGCAAGAGAGTGGGATTAGCTGGAGGGACAGGAGAGTGGGATTCAGCTTAATGATCAACCAGGATCCGAATGAATGGTAAAGCAGGCTCGAAAGGGTGAATGGCCTATTCCTGCTGCTACCTTCTATGTTTCTATGAGCCCAGTGACCCTTAAAAAGCTGAATTGCATTTGAGTAGCCCCTGTCAGCACCACCTTAAGCCAATGAAACTCTTTTTGAATAAACTGGCAAGGGGATCAAGGGTTATGAGGAGCAAGCAAGAGGATGGGGGTGAGAAATGTATCAGCTATGATAGAATGACTGCACAGGCTCAGTGGGCTGAATGGCCTATTCCTGCTCCTATATCTTGTGGCCTTGATGTGGACACTCCACTGAATGCAACAATGAGCATGGATTCTGAAGAGGAGTCATTCACCATTGGAAACATTAACTCTGGTTCTCTCTCCACAGGTGCTAAGACCAGCTAAGTTTTTCCAGCTGCCCCTGTATTTATAAGATAACTGGAACCTTCCACTGAACCCCATACCCCAGTCCTGAGTCTCCCTGTTCTTGCAAACATCACTCCCCCTTCCCCCCCCCCCCAAACTTTCCGCTGGTGCTATTTTCCCTGGAGCTTGGAGGCTGAACGCCATCCTTCTAGACGCTTGTAAAATCCTGAGGGGCATGGATAGGATAAATAGACAAGGTCTTTATCCCAGGGTGGGGGGGTCCAAAGCTAGTGGGCATAGGCTTAATGTGAGAGGGAACAGATTTAAAAGGGATCTGAGGGGGAACTTTTTCACGCAGAGGATGGTGCCAATTGAAAGGCATCTGGATGGGTACCTGAATAGGACGAGGTTTATTTAGCATATCTGGTTGGCATGGACATGTTGGACCAAAAGATCTGCAGTATATCTCCCCTGACTCTTTAACTCTGCATCTGATTACAGCTCACAAACTGCTTGGAATTGCCCACACTGCCTCTCACATACCCACTCCATAGTTACCTGCTGGACCATTCTGCCCACCTCAATTCCCCAATGTGGAGTAAGCTTCCCAAGCAAGATCCATCAGTAAAGCCTCCTTTGTATCACAGAATGGCAAAGACAAAAATGCACAAAAATGTTTCTACTGACAAGGGCCATCTATTGAAAGGCAGACCCTGAACAACCACAGCGTGAGTGGCCCTTGCTAACTATCTCCAATGAAACAATTAAAACAGGAACAGAGTGAGGCCATTCGGCCCTTCAAGCCTATTCAAAATCATATTGGCCGATCATTCAACTCAGTCCCTTGTTCCCGCTTTGTCTCCTTTCATTCCTTTCGCCCTAAGAACTGCATCCAACTCCTTCATGAAAACATTCAATATTTTGGCCCCAACTGCACTCTGTGACAGAGAATTCCAGAGGCTCACCATGCTCTGAGTGAAGGGATTTCTCTTCATCACAATCCTACCCTGTATCCAACGGACTATGACAGGCAAGCCAAGCCCCCTGTTCTACTGCATGTAGTACTGGCGCCTCAGCACAAACCTTTCCTCTGTTGTGTAGAAACACAAACGATGCTTCACATTATTGAGGTATATTGACCTCTGCGGACTGAGGGTTGGAAATAATCACCTTAAACTGAACAAACGAGGAGGCTCTGGGAATTTGATTCACTATGTAAATAAAATATTGTTATAATGTTGGAAGTAGATAACTAGATTACACATAGCAAGCTCTCACAAACAACATTGAAATAATGACCAACAATGAGTGTGTTATGGTGGCTCAGTGGTTAGTACAGCTGCCTCACAGAAGCAGAGACCTGGGTTCAAGCCCAGCTTTGGGTTTGACTCCAGCCTTTGGTAACTAACTCTGTTGAATTTGCATGTTCTCCCTGTGTGGGTGTGAGGTTCCTCCAACAGTGTACAGGTTATATGGATTGGCCATGCTAAATTGCCCTGCAGTGACAGGGGATGTGCTGGCTATGTGGATTAGCTACAGTAAATGTGGGAACAGAGTGGAAGTGCTGGGTATGGGTGAGATGCTCTTCAGAGAGTTGGTGAAGACTGGATGGACCAGATGGCCTCTTTCCACATGATAGGGCTCAATGAGATTTTGTAATGCTCAGTGGGCGACAAATATTTACCAGGAAGCTGAAGACCTCCTTAACTGTTCATTAAATTCACACCGTGACAGCTTACTACATCAATGTATGAAGTCTAGCAAGAACAGCTCATTCAAAAATAGCAGTTCCAACAAGGAAACACTTCCTCTGTATCACAATCACCCTTGATTTTACACTCAAGCCCTTGTCTAGTGACCTGAAATTTGTGCTTTCGATACCAGACTGCTAAAAGCTGCCCCACAGCTGAATTCTTAAAGTTTCTGGGTGTTTCAACTTATCCGTCTGCCTGCCCTCTTCCTTGGAAAGAGGCAACAGCTACCACTGACCAGCGACTGAGCTAGACCGGTCATATAGATTCTGTGATTACAACAGCAGGTCAGAGGTTAGGAAACCCAAAAGCATGGCAGATGCTGTAGGTGCAAAAACAAAGTTGCTGGAAGAGCTCAGCAGGTCCGGCAGCATCTGTGAAGGAAGAAACAGAGTTAACCTTTCAGGTCAGAACAGTTCTGAGGAAGGGTCACTGGGTTCGAAACATTAACTCTGTTTCTTCCTTCTCAGAGGCTAGGAATCCTGTAGTGACTCACTCACCTCTTGACTCCCAGATCCTGTTACTCCCCACTTGTCTGAATGAGTGCATCTCCAACAAACACTCAAGAAGCTTGATGCCATCCAGAACAAAATGCACCTTACTGCCATCTTCAGTATTCACTCCCTTCACCACTAGCACAAAGCGGTAGCAGCGTATACCATCTACAAGATGATCTGCAGCACGACTCCATCAACAGCATCTTCCAAAACCTGTGACCTATACCATTCAGAAGGACAAGAGCAGCAGATGCATGGGAACAATGCTACCTTCAAATTTCCCTTCAAGCCACACACCTTCCTGACTTGGATATATATTGCTGTTCTCGCAGGATCACTATACTGAAGTGCCTGGATCTCCCTTCCTAACAGCAAGGCCCCTACTCCCCAAGGACTGCAGTGATTCAACAAGGGGGCTCACATTCTCCTTCTCTAAATGGAAGCAAATAGGGCAAATGCAGATGGGCAATAAATGGTTAGCCAACCAGCAACTCCAACATCTCATGAAGGAAAATGTTTAAAAAGAAAGAAGCTGATCTCAGTTGGCTTAGAGTGCAATAATTAGGATGTTGGAAATCTGAAATTCAAAACTGAAGATGCTGTAAGGTCCCAAGTCTGCTTGCTGGTGGCTCTGTCTTTGACTCATGTCTGGTGATGCTGATGTGGAGAGTTTTACTGTAATGAAGGTGGATTAAAATTCTAATATGAGGCACAATGAGTAGCATCTGTGTCCCTGAATCAGAAACTTGGGGTTTGATGGTTTCTCCCATGAGTCTATCACTTTCAGATGGAAAGATGTAAGGTGTGCCAGAGGGACCAGTGCTGAGTCATCAATGTTTTACAATTTACATAAATGACTAGATGATGGGACTGAAGATACAGTTGCTAAACCTGATGAAGATACAAAGGTAGAGAGAAAAGCAAGCTGCAAAGGGATACAGATACGTACAGATATGAGGAGGCAATGGCCCAGTGGTATTATCACTGGATTGTAAATCCAGAGACATAGGAAACATGCTGGGTCAAATCCCACCAGGGCAGATGGTGGAGTTTGAATTCAATTAAAAAAAATCTGGAATTGAGAATCTAGTGAAAACCTTGAATCCATAAAACCCCACCTGGGTCACCAACGTCATTTCAGGAAGGAAACTGCCATCCTTACCTGATCTGGCCTACACATGACTCTAGACCTACAGCAAATGTGAATGACTCTCAGCTGCCCTCTGGGCAGTTAAGGATGGGCAATAAATGCTGTCTCCATCCTGTGAATGAGTGAAGAAGACCAAGATAGATTATGTGACCATTTTAAGGTCTGGCAAATGTGGCATAATTTGGAAAAATGTGAATTTGCTCATTTGGCAGAAGAAATGAAGAAAGAACATATTGCCTAAATGGTAATGACACTATTCATAGTTTCAGACTACAACACGCTGCCATGGTATCTCAGATTCCCTGACTGCCTACGTACGTTACAAGCGTGGACATGTTAGACTATAGTCTGCTGCGTAATATATATATGGGGACTTCAGCCCCATTTATGGTGTAGTTAAACTTAACCTCAACAGTTCTCTGCCAGTTTTTCCACCCCCTCCTTGAGTAACAAGGTAATAGAGTGGCATAATAATAATTTATAAAATATGGGCACCTGGGTGATGTAGGGGTAATGTCACTGAGTCCATAATCCAGACAAGGGTTTGAATCCCACTGTGATAGATGGTGAAATTTTCATTCGGTAAAAGTCTGGAATCAAAAGCTGTGACTGTTGATCATTGTAAAAACCCATCTGGTTCACTAATGACCCTTTGGGAAGAAACACTGTTTACGTGTGAATCCAGGCCCCCGTTAATGTGGTTGACTCTCAACTGTCCTCTGAAATGCCTTCATAAGCCACTCAATTTAAGGACATTTAGGGGTAGGTAACAAATGCGGGCCATTCCAATGACACTCAAGTCCTCTGAATGAACATTAAGAAAGAGCATGGTTTGAGTATGTGTGCACGCATGTTTAGGTGTATACATTGTTTGAACGTGTGTCACAAATTCAAAGGCATTTAAGTACACAAAGCTGAATGTTATTTGCTAACATGGCAATGTTCAAGTTCCTGCACTATCACTGCCACATTGTAACCAAATGGGGAGCCAGATACAGCTGCCACCTCAGAGAACAGGTTACAATATGACCTCTTCTAACCATCCCACTGCTCAATGCCTCAACAATGTTGCACAAGAGTGGTTGCAAAGTACTGTCTGCTACCTCAACAGATGCCTTGCTGACATGGTGATTCTGAGCAATAGGCAAGAGATTATTGGAGAAACGAGAAAAAGAGGAACCACAAAATATCAGAAAAGGTGAGAAAGAAGAGTTGCCGGCATGCTAAGTCACTATCAATTCCTATATTAAAAATGTGAAATCTCCAAGCGTTTGAATTTAGAAACAAACAAAAAGCTAAGCAAAGTGACAATTTCGAACCAAATAATCTGAATAAAGTGAGCCTGAATTAAGATTAGATCTTGTCACCATTATTTTATGCATGATTCTATGATTCCATGATTTTTGTTTCGTTTACTTGCATTAAGTGTTCTTCCCGGTATGGCTCAACTATAGCAGTTCCAGTTTTGAGTCAGTAGGTTCCTGATTCAATACAAACTCTGGGTCTCAGGGATAACAATCATGCCGGCACCTTAGTGTAGGGTTGAGGAAACACTGCACTATTGTAGATGTTGTCATTTAGGTGAGGCATTAAACCAAGAGCCTGTCTCTCCTTTCAGGTGGCTGTATCAGATCGTGTTGAACGATTTTGAACAATGTTAGGGGGGTTCTCCTCTGGTGTCCTGGCCAATATTTAATTCATGCTGTATGTTACAAAATGAGATTATCTTGTAAATATTACATTGTAGAAGGTTGCTGTGTGTGTGAATTGGTCACTGTGCTCCCTACTTTATAACTGTGACTGCACTTCTATAGAGTTTAATTGCCTGTAAAGTGCTGTGAGATCTCTTATGGTCAGGGAATGTGCTTTACAAATGCAAGTCTTTATTTATTGCCCTGAATTGGAAATGGTAAACCTGCTTCTAGCATGGAAACAAACCCTTCAGTTCAACTAGTCCATACCCACAATGTTCCCAAACAAACATGGCCCCACTTGCCTGAAATTGGTCCGTATCCCCCTAAACCTATCCTATTCGTGTACTTATGCAAATGTTTTTTAAATATTGTAACTGTGGTGAAGGTGAATTGGCCCAGCAGCTAAATATGGTGCCTGAGGATCAGCGAACTTGACATTATTTGGGTCTGGTGAGGTGGAGATGGTGGTTCTGAGAACTTGCACATCGATAGACTTCTCTTTAAGCTAAAGATGTTTCATTATGTTTTATTCTTAAACAATCAAAAGGGCAGAAGATTATGGCAACAAATGAAAGATTTTCATCATATTTTATTGTATTTCGTAAAATACACGAGACAATAAATCTTTCATCATTATTAAATCTTTCATTCATTCATTCAGAAGGAGGCCATTCAGGCCATCAATTCTATTACCCTGTGCCGAATTTCCTGTCTTTTCACCATATTCCTGCAACAATTTCCATCCAAATAATCATCTAAAACCTCTTTTGCTTCAATTCAATTGAACATTGCGAAGCAGAAAGTCTACCAGGTAGACTTGGTTCTTCTGTGATGCCTCTTGCAGAAAAAATGCTTCTGGAGTTTCCTTCTTCCATTCTGTTTTGCTCCTACATCTCCCTGCTAATTCTTTAGAACAGCATCTCTCTTATATTCCCTGTCCCACACAGGTTAGCTCAAGACCCATCAACAGCTGAATTTTTAAAAACTCCTCCTGGAGTTTGAATAATCCATGAACCAATCCCACCCCCGCATTCACCCCTAACTCCCGTACACACAGACACACACATGCACTCACACACACACACTCTTGCACACGCACACAGACACACAAACACTCACACATACACCCATACACAGACCCACGCACATGTTCTCATGCACATACACACACGCACACACTTACACATCAGTGCACACAGACACACACATGCACACATGTACATGCAGACATCTCCTGAGCACTGCAACTCCCTCAAAATATGTGTTCCTCCAAATCAGTTTTCAGTACATCTCCCAGCCTTCCTCCATTTAGTAGTTTTAGCTCCAATGCTCGACTCTAGAATTCCCACCATTAATACCTCCAGTTCCTTCTTTTCCTTTTAATCATTCCTTAAAGCTTACCTCTCTGTACTAATCACATCCTACATGCCGTCTTTGTACCCGACACAGCTCCTGTGGAAAGTTGGACTCTGTTAATGGCGCAATATAAATCTAAGATGTTGCTATTTAGCTGCAGAGTTCTTGTTCCATGAAACCTCTGGCTATTGTCATAAACCCCAGTCAGTTTAGGTGTTTATCCCATTCTGTGAGAAGAGCCTGTTGTGTGGAGATTGGCTATTGAGCAAAGCAGAAAAGGCCAACAAAAGAAGCCATACTCAGCTGTGGAAATCTGTTGTCTCCTGTGCCAGCCCCTGTTGGCATCCTGTCAACCTGACAAACCATAGTCACTGCCAGGGTAATGGTGCAGTCCTTCAGGCTGCCCCTTCCAGTGGCTGTACCACTGGCTCACACTCTGCCATGTGCAGCTAGTTGGCCGGGCGACCAAGCGATCTGGGGGAGGCTTTTCAAAGGCACAAGAGCAGGGAATGTCTCCCATCTACGTTTCGTAATAACTTCAAACACTTGGGACTCCAATGAAAACTAAGTAATTCAGGCTGGTAGCCTGATAATAGAAGGCTGTATCGTAGAACCCCTACTGTATGGAGGCAGGCCATTTAGCCCATACCAACCCTCTGGAGAACCAAACTCACCCCCTTACATTATCCCTGTAACTCTACATTTCCCATGTCTAATCCAGCTGGCCTGCACATCCCTGGACACTATACTATGGCCAATACACCTAGCTTGCACATCTTTGGACTGTGGGAGGAAACTGGAGCACCTGATTGAAACCCACACAGTCCCAGGGAGAAGGTGCAAACTCCACACAGACAGTTGCCTGAGGGTGGAATTGAATTCAGGTTCCTGGTGCTGTGAGGCTGCAGTGCCAACCACTGAGCCACTGTGCCAGTCTGCGTCCTGGGTGCAAATTAGACAAGATATTGAACCAATTCCCTGTTACTCCAGCTGTTGGGTGTAAAGCCCCATAGAC
Source organism: Stegostoma tigrinum (assembly GCF_030684315.1). Taxonomy (NCBI): domain Eukaryota; kingdom Metazoa; phylum Chordata; class Chondrichthyes; order Orectolobiformes; family Stegostomatidae; genus Stegostoma; species Stegostoma tigrinum. The sequence goes on from NC_081359.1 coordinate 106,431,399, forward strand.
ACTATTATGAAAAAGAATAACGGAGGTCTCCCTGATGTTCTGGACGATATGGATCCCTCAACTAACATCCCTGAAACAAAAGCAGCAATTGCTGGGGAAATGCAGCTGATCTGGTGGGATCTGTGGAGAGAAAGCAGTGTTGATGTTTCGAATTCAGTGACCCTTCTTCAGTTCAGTTTCACGTCAGTTCTTTGTTTTAGGTCATTAAAACAAATTAGCTCATCATTATCATTTTTTAACAGTGTGTTTGTTTGTGTGATACGGACACCTCTGACTAATACAGCACGCATTGCCCATTCCTAATTGACCTTGGGAAAGTGATGGTGAGCAGATTTTTTTGATGCCCCTCAGTCCAAGCGGTCATGGGACACCCCAAAGTGCAGGTGGGAAGAGAGTTTCCCAGCATTTTAACCCCGCAACATCAAAGGGATGATGATATATTTTCAAGCCAGGATGGTGAAATGCCTGGAGGGGAACTTGTTGGTGGCAATGTTCCCATGTATCTGCTGCCCTTGTCCTCCTGGATGGCTGTGGTTCTGGATTTGGAAGGTGTTTTCTAAGAAGCTTTGTCAGGTTTCTGTCTGTGGGAGCTTGCTGTGTGCAAATTTCTCTTCAGAGAAGAGTTAAAGATCTGTAACATTTGAAAATGAAAGTGCCTGTTCTACTGCTATGTGGGTTTTACTGTCATTTTCTTCTGGGTTATATTATAGTAGTGTTTACAGTTCAAAAATAACTTCATTGGCTGTAAAGCTCTTTAGGATGTCTTCAAAGGCTGTGAAAGGTGCTACATAAATGAAAAGCATGCATGGATCAACAGCCCAAAGGATCGGTCAATGCAAAATAATGACTCTAAGCCTGTAAAAAGAAATTTCTCACTGGAAGTATACATTCACTTCAGTTATACGTTAATTTTGAGATACAGTCACAATATTGCTGCTAGCAAAATAGGACTGTCAATCTGTGCACAGCAGGACCCTACAAATGGTGAATGCTTTATATATTTAGTTAGTCTACTCTTTGCTTGATGAAAGAATTAAAGCCAGGTCTTGGGAAGCTCCTCACTCTTACTGTCTCCCATCTTTACCACTGAACAGACAGACCTCATATAGTTTAAGATTTATTTGTTCAGTGGTTCTCTCTAATCCGGTCTTCATTAGCACTGATTCCAGTGCTTACTCAATCAGAGATAAGAGTGCTAGGAAGAAGATGGCACAGTGGCTCAGTGCTTAGCACTGCAACCTCACAGCACCAGGGACCTGGGTTTGATTCCACCCTCGGGCAACTGTCTGTGTGGAGTTTGCACATTCTCTCCGCGTCTGTGTGGGTTTCCTTCCAAATTTTTTAGATGTGTTGGTCAGGCAGATTGGCCATGCTAAAATGCTCACAGTGTCCAGGAATGTGTTGGTTAGGTGGATTAGCCATGGGATGTGTAGGGTATGGGGTGGGTCTGGCTCTCTGGGGGGTTGGTGTGGACTCGATGGGCTGAATGGCCTGCTCCCACACTGCAGGGATTCTATGAAGTGCCTAAAGGAAGAAAGTAAGCGACTTGCAGAATCAATGCTGTCTCTTACTCATTCAAAATACTCTCAGGATGAAACAGAGAATTACATGTGCCTCAAACTAAAGCAAATATTGCTGGAGGAAACATAGCAGTATCTGTGGAGAGAAAGCAGAGTTAACATTTCGAATCCAATGTACATTCTTCGGAACTGTATGTGTGTGTTGAGAAGTAGCAGTGTTTCATCCAGCTGTCACATAACCATTACCCATTCTCAAAATCACATGTGTGCTGTAGCAATTCAGCCCATCATGATTGCACTAGGTTCTGAATAAACATTTTAACTCAGTGCTATTTCGTGTCCATAACATGGCCCATCATTGGAACAGAAACAGTCATCTAACTGTGTCTTAAATGCTTTTATTGAACACTAAATGCTCCATTGCTAACAATTTCCTGCCCATTCAATATCTTGTTCACTTTCTGCCCCGTCTATTAAGTGTCCTGACACTCAAATAAGTGATAATGGGAACTGCAGATGCTGGAGAATCCAAGATAATAAAGTGTGAGTCTGGATGAACACAGCAGGCCAAGCAGCATCTCAGGAGCACAAAAGCTGACGTTTCAGGCCTAGACCCTTCATCAGAGAGTCATGCTTTTAGAATAATGACAGTAATACTTACCTAGAATTAAAAGTCATTGACATAACTCATGTCAGCTGAGTTTCAATCATGCTTCATGCTCTCATGCTAACACTTCTATCCTGTGCCTGACGTAACCTTCCAATGAAGCACAAGACAAGTTAAAAAAAACAACTCTTTTTCCACTCAGATAACAAGGTGTGGAGCTGGATGAAAACAGCAGACCAAGCAGCATCAGAGGAGCAGGAAAGCTGACTTTTCGGGCCTAGACGCTTCTTCAGAAATGGGGGAGGAGAAGGCATTCTGAAATAAATAGGGAGAGAGGGGGAGGCAGATAGAAGATGGATAAAGGAGAAGATAGGTGGAGAGGAGACAGACAGGTCAAAGAGGCAGGATGGAGCCAGTAAAGGTAAGGGTAGGCAGGGAGTTAGGAGGGAATAGATCAGTCCAGGGAGGACGGACTGGTCAAGGGGGTGGGATGAGGCTGGTAGGTAGGAGGACTCATTTCCACTCAGGCACTTTGCAATTCCAAGGTCTCAGTATTACATACCATAACTTCGGAAACTGACCGATTAATGCCTGTCCTCCATTTTCTAACATTCTCTGCCTCTCCTACAGCCTTGTTTTATTGCTTTTCTAATAGTGCTCTGCCGGTTTTAAAGGCTTCCCACTAACCTAGACCACAGTGTGTGCTTTTTCTTTTGCTTTTAGGCTGTCCCTGATTTTCCCTCTCCTTATAACAAAGTGTGGGGATGGATGAACACAGCAGGCCAAGCAGCATCTCAGGAGCACAAATGCTGACGTTTCGGGCCTAGAACTTTCATCAGAGAGGGGGATGGGGAGAGGGAACTGGAATAAATAGGGAGAGAGGGGGAGGTGGACCGAAGAAAAGAAGATAGGTGGAGAGGAGAGTATGAGTGGGGAGGTAGGGAGGGGATAGGTCAGTCCGGGGAGGACAGACAGGTCAAGGGGGCGGAATGACGTTAGTAGGCAGGAAATGGAGGTGCGGCTTGAGGTGGGAGGAGGGAATAGGTGAGAGGAAGAACAGGTTAGGGAGGCAGGGACGAGCTGGGCTGGTTTTGGGATGCAGTGGGGGCAGTGGAGAGTTTGAAGCTTGTGAAATCCACATTGATACCATTGGGCTGCAGGGTTCCCAGGCGGAATATGAGTTGCTGTTCCTGCAACCTTCGGGTGGCATCATTGTGGCAGTGCAGGAGGCCCATGATGGACATGTCATCTAAAGAATGGGAGGGGGAGTGGAAATGGTTTGCGACTGGGAGGTGCAGTTGTTTATTGCGAACCAAGCGTAGGTGTTCTGCAAAGTGGTCCCCAAGCCTCCGCTTAGTTTCCCCAATGTAGAGGAAGCCACAACGGGTACAGTGGATACAGTATACCACATTGGCAGATGTGCAGGTGAACATCTGCTTGATGTGGAAAGTCATCTTGGGGCCTGGATAGGGTTGAGGGAGGAGGTGTGGGGGCAGTTGTAGCACTTCCTGCGGTTGCAGGGGAAGGTGCCGGGTGTGGTGGGGTTGGAGGGGAGTGTGGAGCAGACAAGGGAGTCGTGGAGAGAGTGGTCTTTCCGGAAGGCAGACATGGGTGGGGGATGGGAAAATATCTTTGGTGGTGGGGTCGGATTGTGGATGGCAGAAGTGTTAGAGGATGATGCGTTGTATCCGGAGGTTGGTGGGGTGGTATGTGAGGACGAGGGGGATTCTCTTTTGGCGGTTATTGTGGGGACAGGGTGTGAGGGATGAGTTGCAGGAAATGCGGGAGACTCAGTCAAGAGCGTTCTCGACCACTGCAGGGGGGAATATTGCGGTCCTTGAAGAACGAGGACATCTGGGATGTACAGGAGTACATCCTGGGAGCAGATGCGGCGGAGGTGAAGGAATTGGGAATAGGGGGTGGAATTTTTGTAGGAAGGTGGGTGGGAGGAGGTGTATTCTATGTAGCTGCGGGAGTCGGTGGGCTTGAAATGAACGTTGGTTTCTGGATGGTTGCCTGAGATGGAGACAGAGATGCCCAGGAAGGGGAGGGATGTGTTGGAGATGGTCTAGGTGAACTTGAGTTTGGGTGGAGGATGTTGGTGAAGTGGATGAACTGTTCGAGCTCCTCTTGGGAGCATGAGGCAGCGCCGATACAGTCATCGATGTAACAGAGGAAGAGATGGGGTTTGGGGCCAGTGTAGGTGCGGAAGAGGGATTGTTCCACATAACCTACAAAGACGCAGGCATAGCTTGGGCCCATGTGGGTACCCATGGCCACTCCCTTTGTCTGTAGAGAAAGAGAATCGAAAGAGAATTTGTTGAGAGTGAGGATGAGTTCAAATAGGTGGATGAGGGTGCTGGTGGTGGGGAACTGGTCGGGCCTGTGGGACAGGAAGAAGCGGAGGGCCTTTAGGCCATCCGCAAGGGGAATGCAGGTGTATAGGAACTGGATGTCCATCGTGAAAAAGAGGTGTTGGGGACTGGGGTATTGAAAGTTCTGGAGGAGGTGGAGGACATGGGTGGCGTCATGGACGTGGGTAGGGAGCTCCTGGACCAAGGGGGAGAAAATGGAGTCCAGATAGGTGGAGATGAGTTTGGTGGGGCTGGAGCAGTTACAGGCGCCATCCCTGCCCCTTAACAGGATGTGGCCTGGTTTGGAGCGATGACCTTATGTAGAAAGGCTGAGGGACTCGAGTCTGTTCTCATTGGAGAGAAGGAGGCTAAGAGAGGATTTAATAGAGACATACAAGATGATCAGAGGATTAGATGGAGTGGACAGTGAGAGTCTTTTTCTGAGGATGATGACGTCAGCTTGTATAAGGGGGCTTAGCTACAAATTGAGGGGTGATAGATTTAAAACAGATGTCAGAGGCAGACTCTTTACTCAGAGAGTGGTAAAGGGCGTGGAACGCCCTGCCTGCCAATGTAGTTAACTCAGCCACATTAGGGGCATTTAAACAGTCCTTAGATAAGCATATGGATAATGATGGGATAGTGTAGGCGGATGGGCTTAGATTAGCTCACAGGTCGGTGCAACATCGAGGGCCGAATGGCCTGTTCTGCTCTGTATTGTTCTATGTTCTGTGTTCTTTAACTTGTCTGTCTCCTCTCCACCTATCTTCTCCTCTATCCACCTTCGATCCGCCTCCCTCCTCTCCCCATCCCCCTTTTCTGATGAAGGGTCTAGAACTGAAACGTCAGCTTTTGAGCTCCCGAGATGCTGCTTGCCCTGCTGTGTTCATCCAGCTCTACACTTTGTTATCTCGGATTCTCCAGCATCTGCAGTTCCCATTATCTCTTTCCCTCCCCTTAGTATGGTTCTTCTTCCGTGGGATGAATTTCTGCTGTGCCTCCCAGATTACCCCCAGAAACCCCTGCCATTGCTGCTCCACTGTCTTCCCAACTAGGATTCCCTTCCAATTAACTCCAGCCGGCTTCTCACTCATGTCTTTGCTGGTACCTTTACTCCATTTCAGCACTGATTACATCTGATTCCAGCTTCTCCCTCTCAAAGGAGGCAATGGCCCAGTGGTATTATCACTGGACTATTAATCCTAGATTAATGGGACCCTGGTAATGCTCTGGGGACCCTGGTTCAAATCCTGCGATGGCGGATGGTGGAATTTGAATTCAATAAAACTATGAATTGATTTTTGGTAGGGGGAATCCCATCTGCTTCACTTATGCACTTTAGGGAAGGAAACTGCCACCTGTGCCTGGTCTGGCCTACATGTGACTCAATGGGCCGAATGGCCTTACTTCCACTCCTATGTCTTATGGTCTACATTCTATAGAGTTTCAAAGGGTGAAAGTTGATCTTACTGCAATATGCTAAATACTGAAAGAGGTCGACAGGGCAGATGCAGGTTGGATGTAATCCCTGGTTGGGGATTCAAGATCCAGGGGGCCACAGTTTAAAAGTAAGGGGCCTGCCACTTGGGTCTGAGATGAGGAAAATATATTTCATTCAGAAGGTTGTGAACCTTTGTAATTCTTTACCGCAGAGGGCTGACTTTGAGTACGTTTAAGGGGGAGATTGATAGGTTCTGGCATACAAGGTTATGAGGAAGGGGTGTTGGGGGGAACAGTAAAAGGCACTGAAGTGATCGATCAGTGATGATTGTATTGAATGGCAGGACAGGCTTGATGGGTTGAATGGCTTACTCCTGTACTAATGTTTGTTAGGTGGCAGTCTTGGATTGCCTTCCTCAGAGGGGAGATGAACCAGGAATAAGTTCCCTAAAATTTCAGCTGGAAAGTAGAACATAAAGAGTATTGAGATTAGAGATAGTAGGACCTGCAGATGTTGGAGAAACTGCGATAACAAGGTGTAGAGCTGGATGAACACAGCAGGCCAAGCAGCATCAGAGGAGCAGGAAGGCTGATGTTTCGGCTCTAGACCCTTCTAGTTCGCTCTGTGTCAGCTGTCTGTTTGACTTCTGCTATCAAGAGCACTCAGCTGTGATGGGTGGTAGAACATTCCTGACCATTTAGCTAAAGTATCATATTTAAACTATTGCTTCTGAACAAACCAGCTTAAAACTGTGTACAAATGCAGCTATCCATTTTCCATCTCCGTCACTTCCAAATGCAAAACCTTAGACTGCTCTCTCAAAGCCAAGCCTTGCCTCTGTTATCAACAAGATTCCACAGTCAACAATGAGGTGAAGGACCAGGCAATTGTTTAAAGTAGTCAAGTGAAGCATGCATATTGATCAGGGACACAGGGGAGAGTATCCTCACTGTTCCTTGAAAAAGGGGGAGTGGGATATTTTCAGTCGAGTAGAATGAGCAGGCAGGGCTCAAGGTCCAAAGTAAACCCTTAAACTATAATAATCAGGGTGTGCTATAATATATGGTGACATTAATAGTTCAGACAAGTGAAATAACAGAGTCCTTTTGCAAACTCGTATTTAAAATTTCAAAAGTAGCTTCAATATGTCAAATCTCTAATTTTTAACTTCTCCATTCAGTCTTTTGAAGTCATATTTTCAGTCTTGATATTTAAATATGCTGCAGTTGACTAAAGTAGTTAAATAGATTAAGTAATTCACATCATTTATAGCAAAGAAAACAAATCACAGTCTCTGAAGGTCCAAATACTGCTCAGTGATTATCGGTCAAACAACAGGAATCAGTTCTTTAATCCCTGGATCAAAATATATGTTTGGCTTCTTAATTACAAATCTACACATTTCTAACAGTCTCACTCTTCTGAGTAGTTTGCACAGAAGTATCAAAATACAAGCCAAAGGAAAACGTTTGAGCTTAAAATAGAAGTATTTGTTCTTCTTCACGGACTTCCTTGTTTTATGGTAAGGTGGTCTTCATTATTCCTGACTTCTTTTTCTGTAGCCATGACTGCCGATGTACATTTAATACTTTAATGTGGGCTAGTGTGAGCTGCCTTGGCCACATGGAGCGTCTTTAGGGTTAGGGGCTACGTGGTGGGGTGTAGGAGAGAATGAAAGCCTAATTCAACCCAGCCCTCACACGCTATTCACACATGGGCACTCCCAGAGGGTTTGTCGAAGGGTCGAAGGGCCGAATGGCCTACTCCTTCACCTATTGTCTATTGAAAACTATTCTTGGCTTGTGGGCATTGCTGGCCTGACTGGTAATTGTTACCATTGTGAAGATAGCTGGGCAATCTCCTGTTCAATCTGATATGTAGCTGCTCTTCTCATGTGATCTGCTGTTCTTTATCTGTCACATTCATCTGCCAGTGATGGAAGGGAATAGCACTAGACTAGTGTGGCACGGTGGCTCAGTGGTTAACACTGCAGTCTCACAGCTCCAGGGACTCGGGTTCAATTCCAGCCTCGGGTGACTGTCTGTGTGGAGTTTGCGCATTCTCCCCGTGTCTGTGAGGGTTTCCTCCGGGTGCTCTGGTTTCCTCCAACAGTCACAAAGCTGTGCAGGCTAGATGGATTAGCCATGGGAAATAGCCCCATTGTGTCCAGGGATGTGTGGGCTAGCCAAGGGAAATGTTGGGTTACAAGTAGGGGAGTATCTCGGGGAGAGGTTGCTTCAAAGGTTCAGGATGGACTGAAGGGAGACCAAAAGAACTGCAGATGCTGTAAATCAGGAACACAAACAAGGTTGCTTGAAAAGCACAGCAGGCCTGGCAGGATCTGTGAAGGAGAAAACGGAGTAATATTTTGGGTCTGGTGACCCTTCCTCAGAATGGTTTTTAGTTCTGGGACACTTGGTAGGATTTAAACATTCAACAACTGAATAAAAATTAAGAATTGAAAGCTAGTATTGATGATGGTGAGCATGAAATCACCATCTGTTATTGGAAAAACTGAAGTCTCACTAATTTTTTTTAGGGAAGGGGACCTGCTGCCCACCCCTGGCCACACCTCCTGGTGACTCCAAACCCACAGCAAATGTGGTTGACTTTTACCTGCCATCTGAAAAGGCTAAGTTTTTCCACTCAATTTGAGGTCAGTGGGGGACAGGGAATGGATGCCAGTCTTGCCAGTGATGTCTACATCCAATGAAAGGAATAAAGATTACTGTACATCCAACATACCTTGGAACATAGGAATAGGAGCAGGCCATTTAGCTCCTTGGGCCTGTCCCAACATTCAGTGAAATCATGGCTGATCTGTAGCCTATGATTCCAAATAGAGTCATAGAGGTTTACAGCATGAAAAGAGGCCCTTCTGCCCAACTTTTCCATACTACCCAGCTTTTACAATTGAATTAGCCCCATTTGCCAGTGTTTGATCCATATCCCTCCATACCCATCCCACTCATGTATCTGTCTAAATGCTTCTTAAGGTACAAAATTGTAGTCACCTCCACCATTACCTCTTTCAGCTCATTCCAGGCCTCACCACGCTTCATGTGAAAAAAGTGGCCTATCTGGACCCTTTTGTATCTCTCCCTTCTCACCTTAAACTATAACCTCTAGTTTTAGACTCTGGTACCATGAGGAAAACCTGTTGGCTATTTACCTTATCTACGTCACTCATGACTATGTAGATCTTGAAAAGGTCACCCCTCTATGTCCTACTCCCCAGGGAAAAAAAAGTCCCAGCCTATCCAGCCTCTCTTTATAACTCAAATGCACCTGTTTTTAGCCCATTTCCCTTACGACCTGTAGCTTATCTCCAACAGCTATATATTGCCTGTCATGAAATTGCAACAGTTGGCCCCCTCTTTCTGCTGCCCTCCACTTTTGTCCGTCAGATCTCTGCAGCTGGATGGTACTTGTTGGTCAAATCTGTTCCCATATGACTGCTTTCTTTCGGCAAATCAAAATCCAGACAATGGCAAGATTGGCTGCATTTATTTTCTTACAGTATGACCCACCCGAAAGCTATCACTGGCTGTGAAACACTAAGGACATTCCGAGGTTAAAGCAGACGCAATGTAAAGGCAAGTTTGCCCTTTGTCTTCTGATGGTGCGCTCTTAACTTCCCAGAACCCTGCACTGTGCTGTCATTTGCTCCAGGGATATGGAAGTTCAGGAATTGAGTGGTTATTATATCACTTGCTATTTTGCTCCAATTGCAAAATTGATAGAATAAATATTTTGCAATTTTATGACTGATGCTACAAGTTGAAAGAGTAGAGTGTTCTAACTCCAAGTAATAGTTTAGGGACCAAGTGTAAAGTCTCCATAATCTGGGGGGGGGGGGCTCTGTAAAATAATTGGTTATGTTAAGGTCAAGTGACGTCACTATAGTCTTACCAGGCCATAGGACTGTCTCCAGTTGGAACGAGACAGCTGATGGTGGTTTAACGGGAGGGTAAGCATGACTCAGGCAGGGGGAGAGATTGAGGAGAGTTCCCCACAGTAAGGTCAGCCAGTGCAGGAATTGAACGCATGTTGTTGTCATCACTGCATCAAATACTAGCCATCCAGCCATTAGTGACACTTGGGTGTTGCCAATGAGACTAGAACACAGTTGCGTTTTCTTTACTACTTCAGTCACAAGATGTGGGCATCACTGCACCTTTCTAGCCAGCCAATGTGGTGGATCCATTGTGTACTGCATCGATAACTTGTTACTGCCAGGCAAACCTGCTAAGCTACCACCCAGAGAAACAGAACCAGCAGAGGCACGGTGCTGAAGGTTTTGAGAACAATCAAGCCTTGGTGACAATTGTAGCTGTTTGAAACAAAAACAGTGCCTCAGGTCCTGAAAATAGTTGGAGGATTGCTGGTGGATGCCAGATTTTCCTGGACATGTAGCCAATAAAACATTCTCAGAGAGTCCCCTTGCTTTGGAAATCAAAAGTCAGGAGAAGAAGAGCATCTCACCCTGCTGCTGAATCTTCAAGTGAACAAGGAGCCTCGTGAAGCTGACATTGACACCCGGATGGGCCAACATTTATTGCCGGTCCCTTTAGAAGAAGGTGGTATGCTGACTTTTTGAATCCCATACCCCTTGTAGTGCAGATGCACCCACAGCGTTATTCAGGGGCAAGCTTCAGGACTTTGGACCCAGTATGATTCAATAAGGTTGCCTCTCATTGTTTTATATTCAAAGAACAAGACCATAGAAAATTACAGCACAGGAAAAGGCTCTTCAGCCCTCCAAGCCTGCACCATGCTGTCCGTCACAACTAAAATCCCCTACCATTCCAGGGACTGTATCCCTCTATTCCCATCCTATTCCTATATCTGTCAAGACCCTCTTTAAAAGTCACTGTCATAGAACATAGAACATAGAACAGTACAGCACAGAACAGGCCCTTCAGCCCACAATGTTGTGCCGACCATTGATCCTCATGGATGCACCCTCAAATTTCTGTGGCCATATACATGTCCAGCAGTCTCTTAAATGACCCCAATGACCTTGCTTCCACAACTGCTGCTGGCAACGCATTCCATGCTCTCACAACTCTCTGCGTAAAGAACCTGCCTCTGACATCCCCTCTATACTTTCCACCAACCAGCTTGAAACTATGACCCCTCATGCTAGCCATTTCTGCCCTGGGAAATAGTCTCTGGCTATCAACTCTATCTATGCCTCTCATTATCTTGTATACCTCAATTAGGTCCCCTCTCCTCCTCCTTTTCTCCAATGAAAAGAGACCGAGCTCAGTCAACCTCTCTTCATAAGATAAGCCCTCCAGTCCAGGCAGCATCCTGGTAAACCTCCTCTGAACCCTCTCCAAAGCATCCACATCTTTCCTATAATTGGGCGCCCAGAACTGGACGCAGTATTCCAAGTGCGGTCTAACCAAAGTTTTATAGAGCTGCAACAAGATCTCACGACTCTTAAACTCAATCCCCCTGTTAATGAAAGCCAAAACACCATATGCTTTCTTAACAACCCTGTCCACTTGGGTGGCCATTTTAAGGGATCTATGTATCTGCACACCAAGATCCCTCTGTTCCTCCACGCTGCCAAGAATCCTATCCTTAATCCTGTACTCAGCTTTCAAATTCGACCTTCCAAAATGCAACACCTCGCATTTATCCAGGTTGAACTCCATCTGCCACCTCTCAGCCCATCTCTGCATCCTGTCAATAGATCGTATCTGCTTTCACTACCTCCCCTGGCAGTGAGTTCCAGTCTCCCACCACCTCCTGCGCAAAAAACTATGAGTAAAGGCCCAAGCGACTCAACTCTCCAGAGTGGAATATTTCCATTTCAGGATGGCATGTGTCTTGGAGCAGATCTTACAGGGACTGGTGCTGTCATACATCCGCTGTCTGAGTGGAAATGTTCGTGGATTTGGGAGCTGCTGCTGAAAGTGAATTATTGCAATATGTGTGCGACTCCAGACTTAACATGGTTATCTTTGAAGTATCTTCAAGATTGGCTTCAAACGCTGACCTTGCCAGCACCACCTGAGTCCCATGAATGAGTAGAATAGATGCTCATTTGTAACTCAACACAACTGTGCAAAGTGCAGATTCGAATGAAAACCAAAAGAACTGCGGATGCTGTAAATCAGGAAGAGAAACAGAAGTTGCTGGAAAAGCTCAGCAGGTCTGTGAAGAAAAAAATCGGAGTTAAAGTTTCGGACCCAAGTAGTTTTGAGTGAAACTCCTTTGAGCTGCCCTGTTTAAACCAAAATGGACAAATCCCTGATGATGGGCCGATCTCACATTGCTGTTCTGTACTGCTCAGTGATTGGCATCCAGCCAGGAAAGAGAGATTCATCTCACTGACTAACTTAAAGCTTTGCTCAGACTTTACTCACTCCTTTAAAACCAAGTTAATGGGGACCACCCTCCACATGAACTAGATGTTCTGCTTCAACTTTTTTGGCTCAGGGCTGCTCCTCCTGCCTTTCCATTTTAATTCTGACCTTTCTTCTTCATCTGCCACTTTTTATTTCCGAGTGAACGTTTTGATTTTGGGGGCCATGATTAAAGGCCACAATGATAAGTATAGGCAGGAGGCTCCTTTTAATATGAGAGCAATGGCGTTGGGCCAGACACTGGGCTGTCTGAGTGTCAGCGATGTATCAGTCGCTTTATAGATACTGATGGGTCAAGGGCAGTGTGAGAATGTGGAACAGCGAAGTGCGGTAGGCTCAAAGCCCCCTTCTTAACATTCAAGGAAAAACACAGGGTGTCCATGACCATATCAGCCTGCTTACCCATCATCCACATTCCCTCACCACCCCCCAAAACCGATCACTCCCTTCCCGTTGACTGTGATAAGGTTATTAACGATTTGAGGAAGGAGAGTATTAATGGCCATGCTGTGGTTGAATATTTTTCGTCATGAGGTATTGCAGGGCTTCAGAGGTGGCGAAGAGGCGAGGGTAGGCTTTTTAAAAAATTTATTGACAGGATGGAGACATCGCTAGCTGGGCCAGCAATTACCATTCACCCATAACTGCCCCGAGAGCAGACAAGAGCCAACCATATTGCCATAGGCCAGACTGGATAAGGATGACAGATTTCCTTCCCTTAGGGCATTAGTGAACCATGTACAGCTTTTAACAACAATCGGGAATGGCTATATGGTCTCCATTAGGCCATCTGTTTACACCAGACTTTTATTGAATTCAAATTTCACCGTCTGCCATGGTGGGATTCAAACCATGCCCCCCGGACATTAGGCTGGAGCTCTGGATTGCTAGTCCAGCGACGTTATCGCTACACCTCCACTTTGTCACTAGCGTGTGTGGGAGAAAGGGAAAACTGAAGGAGGGAAGAGAAGCTGGGGAGGAAAGAGATGAAGCTGGGTGGGGGAGGGAAGGGGGGCTGTGGAGGAATGGGAAACCGCGGAGGACAGGGGGGAAGATGAGGGGGGAAGGGAAACCGTTGGAGGAGGGAAGGGGAGCTGAGAGGGTTGGGGGAATCTGAGGGGGAGAGAGGTGAAACTGAGAGCTGGGGGAAGGGGAACTGGGGTGGGAAACAGAAGCTGAGGGGATAGGGGTTAGCAAATGGGGTGAAACTGAGTGGGGAAGGGAGACTGAGGGGTTTAAAGGGGTGAGTGGGGGGGGGAGAAGAGGAGCTGTAGGGGATACAAGAAAACAGGAATGGGACAGGGGAAACTGAGGAATGGGGAGAAGGAAAACAGTTAGTGTGAAAGAGGGAAAGCCTAGTGATGATTTCCATTTCCTCCCCTCCCCCTGCACCGTTTCACCTCTTTCACCAACCCCAACCCCCCTCAGGTTCCCTTCCCCACTCAGAGGGGAAACCCAATGGTAGGGAAAAGAGGAAAATGAGGGGTTGAAGTGAAACCCAAGGTGGGAGGGAACACGAAAGTGAGAAAAAGATGTAACAGCAAGACTTGTGCGAGGTGAAGATTTTAAACAACAGCTGAAGCTAGCTGTCTCTTCCTGCTACTTTACAGTAAATGCAGGGCTGCTAAGAAAACGCTGTGGTCCAGCCACATTTGTGCTTACCTCACAAATGAGTGAATGTGACGTATGAATTTCACTGCCAGTACGATGCCCAGTTTGTTGGCTGTGTCGCCCAATGACTGGCAGACCATTCCAAAAAATACAATAACCATTTGCAGTGGACAGTGTGCCAAGCATACTCCATCAGGTTTTGTTCAAAAACCTCGGAGCACCATTTATTTTTGTCCAATGTTAGAAGCGAATCAGTTATTGTGAAGTGATTTAATTCTTATTCAGAGCTAAATCAGACCAGGAATATTTCCCTGATATAATAAGGCGTACAGCTGGATGAACGCAGCAGGCCAAGCAGCATCAGAGGAGCAGGAAGGCGGACATTTCGGGACTAGACCCTTCTTCAGAAATGGAATATTTCCCTGATAGCTACTCTACGCTGAGTTTAAGTTTGTCAATAACAATTGGTTAGTTTTGGGGATGTAAGAAATACATAACCATCCACCAGGAAATGTTGGCTTCCTCCAAATAGCCTGATTAATTTAATTAACCTTGGGTATGGTGGAAGCATTCCAGATATTTTAAGGGTTCAGGATTCCTTTCTTCATAAAATACGCTTGACCACTTTAAAAAAGTTTACAAGATATTAAAATTTGTTTTAGTTGTAACAAAAAATTTTAAATCAGACAATTAACTAATTCTATAATTTTATTAACAGTAATTAACATTCATTTTAAATGGACAAATAAACTGCTATGACAAAAGCTTTCAAAAAATGTAATGCCAAATCAAATCAAATTCAGTTTGATGTTATTTATAACTAATCAAGATTTTGTAAGATAATGTAGGTATATCTAAGAACAACTAAGAATAAAATATCCAATAATACCTTAAAATGGAATATCCATCAACATTTAAAGTAAAATTTTACCTAAAACCTCAAGAGAGTTAGAAATCCCTTTGTTGGGAGAAAATACTTTCTGAAAACCATTATTTGGCAGTTACTAATATTTCTGAAATTTCAGTAAAAGGAGCTTTTTGAAGTATTATTTGGACCTTTACTGTTTTGAAAATGTTTGTATTAACCTGTTGTAAAAGTTTCTTCCACTTTCATGTAATGCTGCATTTTTTTAACATTATTCCTTAACTATCCAGTGAAGATTCCTGAAGTTTGAGCTTTCATCTCATCAACAATACTTCATAAAATCTGAAAGAACTGCGGACGCTGTAAATCAGAAACAAAAACAGAAGTTGCTGGAAAAGCTCAGCAAGTCTGGCAGCATCAGTGGAGAGAGATCAGAGTTAACGTTTCGGGTCAAGCGACTCGGATCTGGAACAATTATACTTTATATTCCTATCATCTCTCCCTTATTTGTTCAATGTTTATCAGTATGGATGTTTCACTTCTCTGTCTCTATGAGTGTTGTTTTATCCTGGTTTCATGTGAAAACAATCTTTGTCATGTTTATCAATAGGATGGTTTCACTATTTCTCCTGGAATTAATGATGAACCGTTGCAAGATTACACAGTGTGGAGCTGGAGGAACACAGCAGGCCAGACAGCATCAGAAGAGCAGGAAAGCTGACATTTTGGGCCGGGGCCCTTCTTCAGGAATGGGGAGGGGAAGGGGACTCTGAAATAAATAGGGGGTTGGGCTGGAGAAGGTAGGTGGGATGGTGATGGTGTAGGTAGTGGTGGGGATTGGTCAGTGAAGTGGGACGAGCAGAAAGGTGGGAGAGAAGATGGACAGGTCAAAGAGGTGGGGATGAGAGGGAGGGTTGGTCTTGGGATGAGCCAGGAGTGGGGAGAATTTAAAGCTAGTAAAGGTGGAATGGCGATAGGTGAGCGCAAGTAGGTGGTGGTAGGGATTGGTTAGTGAGGTGGGAGGAGGGGATAGGTGGGAAAGAAGGCAGACAGATCAATGTGTCATCTCGGACTCCAGCATTGGCAGTTCTTACTATCTCAGAATGAATGTTGCACCTATGTGTCATGTTGCAATGTGCTTTTCCAAAGATTTTATTTTATTTAACTGAACATTTTCTTGCCTGTCCTGAGTACTAAATTAATATCTTGGTGTGTCTTACCTAGTTAGTTACGTTTTTTTTCTTGAGCAAACCAATGCATCTAACCAGATATTGCGACAATTCGATATCATTTGCTAAATAATCCAGCTAATAATTACACCAGAAACCCAGTTAAGACCATAAGACCATAAGACATAGGAGTGGAAGAAAGGCCATTCAGCCCATCATGTCCACTCCGCCATTTAAATCATGGCTGGTGGGCATTTCAACTCCACTTCCCTGCACTCTCCCCGTAGCCCTTGATTCCTTGTGAGATCAAGAATTTGTCAATCTCTGCCTTGAAGGCATCCAACGTCCTGGCCTCCACTGCACTCCGTGGCAATGAATTCCACAAGCCCACCACTCTCTGGCTGAAGAAATGTCATCTCATTTCCGTTTTAAATTTAGCCCCTCTAATTCTAAGGCTGTGCCCACAGGTCCTAGTCTCCCCACCTAATGGAAACAACTTCCTAGCGTCCACCCCTTCTAAGCCATACATTATTTATGTAAGTTTCTATTAGATCTCCCCTCAACCTCTAAACTCTAATGAGTACAATCCCAGGATCCTTAGCCATTCATTATACGTTAAACCTACCATTCCAGTGGTCATCCGTGTGAATCACCCGCTGGACACACTCCAGGGTTAGTATGTCCTTTCTGCGGTGTGGGGCCCAAAATTGGACACAGTATTCTAAATGGGGCCTAACTAGAGCTTTATAAAGCCTCAGAAGCACATCGCTGCCTTTATATTCCAACCCTCTTGAGATAAATGACAACATTACATTCACTTTCTTAATCACGGACTCTACCGGCAAGTTAACTTTTAGAGAATCCTGGACCAACACTCCCAGATCCCTTTGTACTTCTGCTTCACTAATTTTCTCACCATTTAGAAAATAGTCCATGCCTGTATTCTTTTTTCCAAAGTGCAAAACCTCACATTTACTCACGTTGAATTTCATCAGCCATTTCCTGGACCACTCTCCTAAACTGTCTAAATCATTCTGCAGCTTCCCCACCTCTTCAGTACTACCTGCCTGTCCACCTATCTTCATATCATCAATCAGGCTTGCTGTGTGATAAATTTCTGTATGCTAGAAGCCACAATTGTTAACACACAAGAGCCTGCTTTATGAAGATAAAAGGAATTCATACATATATTATTGGCCTGAACCACGGGCATGTGGTTGATTCTTAATTGCCATCTTAAAATGCTTGCACTCAAGGACAACGAGGAATGAGCAATAAATTCTGGCCCAACCTACAAAGCTTATATTTCTTGAGTGATTTAACATAAAACAACAGTCCATCTGTGCACAGCAAGATCCCACAAATAGCAATGTGATAATCACCATGTCATCTGTGTCGGTGCTGTTAGTTGATGTACACCCTCGGGGAGCTCATACCCTCTTCTTGAAAATTCGCCATCAGTCCAACAACTGTCCCCCGTCTGCTCCATGCCTTCACCCACTCCACTCCAGTGCGCCAGCTTTCTCTGCTCCGGGGCTCCAGTCCATTCTGCTCCGGGCCTCCAGCCCGCTCCACTCCAGGGCATTCCCACTCTGCTCCGGGACTCCAGCCCACTCTGCTCCAGGACTCTAGCCTTCTCCACTCTGGGACTCCAGCCTACTCCACTCCGGGGCTCCAGCCTACTCCACTCCGGGGCTCCAACTCACTCCACTCCGGGACTCCAGCCCACTTCACTCTGGGCCTCCAGCCCACTCCACTCCAGTGCACCAGCTTTCTCTGCTCCGGGGCTCCAGTTCACTCTGCTCCGGGCCTCCAGCCCGCTCCACTCCAGGGCATTCCTACTCTGCTCCGGGACTCCAGCCCACTCTGCTCCAGGACTCCAGCCTTCTCCACTCCGGGACTCCAGCCCACTTCGCTCTGGGCCTCCAGCCTACTCCACTCCAGGGCACCAGCCTGCTCCACTCCAGGGCACCAGCTTGCTCTGCTCCGGGACTCCGGACTCCAGTGCAGCCCGCTCCGGAACTCCAGCGCAGATCACTCCGGGACTCCAACCTACTCCACTCCGGAGCTCCAGCCCACTGTACTCCGGGCCTCCAGCCCGCTCCACTCCAGGGCACGCCTACTCTGCTCCGGGACTCCAGCCTACTCCACTCTGGGGCACCAGCCCACTCCGTTCCAGGACACCAGCCACTCCGCTCCTGGGCTCCAGCCTACTCCACTCTGGGACTCCAGCCAACTCCACGTCGGGGCTCCAGCCCACTCCACTCTGGGCTCCAGTGCACTCCGCTCCTGGGCTCCAGCTTACTCCACTTCAGGGCACCAGCCCACTCCGCTCCGGGACTCCAGACAACCCTACTCCGGGACTCCAGCCAACTCCATGTCGGGGCTCCAGCCCACTCCACTCTGGGCTCCAGCCCACTCCGCTCCGGTACACCAGCCTACTCCACTCCATTACACCAGCTCACTCCACTCCGGGGCTCCAGCCCACTCCACTCCATTACACCAGCCTACTCCACTCCAGGGCACCAGCCTACTCTGCTCCAGGGCTCCAGCCTACTCCTCTCTGGTGCACCAGCCGCTCTGCTCCAGGGCACAAGCCTACTCCACTCCGGTGCACAAGTCCACTCCACACTGGTACACCAGCCCACTCCGCTCCAGGGCACGAGCCCATTCCACTGTGGTACACCAGCCCACTCCGCTCCAGGGCACAAGCCCATTCCACTCCGGTACACCAGCCCACTCCACTCCGGTGCACAAGCCCACTCCACTCCGGTACACCAGCCTACTCCACTCCGGTGCACAAGCCTATTCCATTCCAGTACTCCAGCCTACTCCACTCCAGGGCACCAGCCCACTCCACTCCGGTGCACAAGCCCACTCCACTCCGGTACACCAGCCCACTCCGCTCCGGGGCTCCAGCCTTTCAGGGTCCCCGGACCCGAAACGTTAACTCTTGTTTTATTCCTTCACAGATGCTGCCAGACCTGCTGGGCTTGACCAGCAACTTCTGTTTTTGTTCTTCGTTTACAGCATCGCAGGTCTTTTGGTTTTTGTCCAGCCTATAAATGTTTTGAAGGTGATTCAGAGGAGGTTTACTGGATCGATACCTGGAATGAACAGGATGTGTAATGAAAGAGGTTGGGGTTGTTCCAATAGAGTTAAAAGAATAAGGGATGACTTGAAAGTGTTTAAGATCTTTGACACGGTGGATGTAGAAAGGATACTTCTTGTGGGTGAGCCCAGTACCAGGGAGCACTGTTTTGCAATTAGGGAACACCCTTTTAAAACAGAGACAAAGGGAAATATTTTCTCTCAGAAGGTTATGTGACTTGAATCATTGACTATTTTTAAGGTGCATGTAGATTCTTGGTAGGCAGGAATCAGAAGTTATCTGGGGAAGATGGGAATGTGCAATTTGAAACACAAAGGTCCACAATGACTCTTAACAAGTTTTATTGAAAAAAGCATCGTACCCGGAAGCGTCACAGCTTGGTACAGCAACTGCCCTGCCCAAAACCGCAAGAAATTACAGACAGCAGTGAACACAGCCCAGTCCATCACACACACCGTCCATTGACTCCATCTATACTTCCTGCAGTGTAGAAAGCAAATGGTATTATGGATAATAAAATGTGAGGCTGGATGAACACAGCAGGCCCAGCAGCATCTCAGGAGCACAAAAGCTGATGTTTCGGGCCGAGACCCTTCATCAAATGGTATTATGGTCTTCATTGCGAGAGGTTTCGAGTACAGGAGAGGGGATGTGTTGTTGTATTGATACTGGACCTTAGTGAGATCACATCTAGATTATTGTGTAGAGTTTTAGTCTCTTTTTCTGAGGAAGGATGCAGTGAAGGTTTATCAAGCTGTTTCCAGGGATGGCGGGACTGACGTATGAGGAGAGATTGACAAAGTTGGGTTGTTTTTTGTTGGAATTCAGACGAATGTGTGGGAATCTCATGGAGACTAATAAAATTCTAACAGGGCTGAACAGGGAGATGCAGGGAGGATGTTCCTGATGTTGGGTGTGTCCAGAACCGGGGGTCACAGTGTGAGGATTCTGTGTAGACCATTTAGGACGGAGATGAGGAGACATTTCTTCACCCAAAGAGTGGTGAGCCTGTGGGATTCATTACTACAGAAAGTAGTTGACGCCAAAACAGTGAGTGTATTCAAGAAGGGACTAGATATAGCCCTTGGGGTGAATGGGATTGAAGGTTATGGGGAGAAATCACGATTAGGCTATTGAGTTGGATGATCAGCCATGATTGTGAAGAATGGTGGAGCAGGCTTGAAGGGCCGAATAACCTCCTCCTGCTCCTATCTTCTATGTTTCTGTGCTGCTTCGGGAAAGCAACCAACATAATCACAGACCATTCCCACCCCAGTTATACTCTCTTCCACTCTCTTACATTGTGCAGAAAGTGTAAAAGTTTGAAAACACGTACCAAGAGCTTCATCCCTGCTGTTATCAGACTTCAGAATGGCCCTCTCATATATTAGAGTCACGCTTTCGCTGCACCTTCTCTGTAAATGTCACACTACATTCTGCATTCTATTCCATTACCCTGATGTACTTATGTATTTGTCTGGATAGCATGTAAAATAATACTTTTCACTGTATCTTGGTACACATGACAAAAATAAATCAAATTTATCAGCTATGCCATTACTGAATAGTGGAGTGGACCTGAGGGGCTGAGTAGCTGACATATCCCCCGGGGCACATTTTAAAATTTTCATTTGCAGAAACAGTGATGTATTTCCCAGGCAGGATTTTGAGTGGCTTAGACGGGAGCTTGCAGGAGGTGGTGTTCCCATGTATCTGCTGCCTTGTCCTTCCAGATGAATAGCCTGTGTCACCGGGATGGAAAATAGAAACTTGGTAACGGGTGGTTCCTTTGACCAATGGAAGCATACTCTTGCAGCAAGGCTCCCTTTTTTGAAGAAGAGGTGGAAAAGTCAGAAATTACCTGTGCCAGAATATACCCACACAATACTGCCATCTACAGGCTGTGAATGGTTATGAAATCCAGTCATGTGACTCAGAGTTGGGGCCGCCTACTGCTAGACTATAGAATTTCTCCACAACCAAAGGTTTCTGAGCTTCATTTTATCAACTGCCCCACTCACTTCTCCACTTCAAAGTTCTGTTTTCCCTTCAGCCTTCCCTCCAGAGTTGGCAATAATGTTCCATGTTCTATTGTCCACAAATATATGTTAAATCAGAACTCTGCTGCCTGTGTCTAAATTCATACCAAGTCCCACTCCCCTGTCACCCTGTATTCACCAACTCTCATCGTCTCCCACTTGAACGACAAGTTGCTTTTAAAACTCTTATCCAAGTTTCCAACTCCCTGCCATGCCCTCATCCCTCCCTAACTTGGGTAATTTCCTCCAGCCCCACAATCTCCAAGGTATCTGTATGCCTCTAATTCTGACCCCTTGACTATCCCTAATTTTGATCACACAACTATTTGTGGTTGGCAAGGTCACAAACTCCCGCCTGTCACTTCTCCATCTCTCTCTACCCTACTTTCCTCCTTTAAGACACACTCACTCTTTTGACTAAGATTTTGGTCTTCTGATCTAATGTCTCCCTGTATTGCATCTCAGTGCATTTTATTACATCAAAGGGACTAGGGAAATCCAAGTGGTTGTTGTTGTAGGAAACAGTATTTATCTTGGGCGAAGATTTATCCTTGAAGCAACATCATTAAAACATCACTTCATATTGCTGCTGTGGGAGCTTGCTATGCCCTAATTGGCTATAGCGTTTCCTACATTGTAGGTCCTCAAAAAGTACTTCATT
This sequence comes from Stegostoma tigrinum, assembly GCF_030684315.1. Classification (NCBI taxonomy): domain Eukaryota; kingdom Metazoa; phylum Chordata; class Chondrichthyes; order Orectolobiformes; family Stegostomatidae; genus Stegostoma; species Stegostoma tigrinum. The sequence goes on from NC_081359.1 coordinate 106,453,158, forward strand.
AACTGTAATATGCTTTAGAATGTCTTGAGATTTTAAAAGCACAATGGATATATAAGCTTTCCTTTCGGAATGTGTCTCTCAATTTGTACGCACTTGGCATTAATTTATTCATTTTCATTTTCTTAATAAATTTTCTGTGCCTGTTTTCAAACCATCTCAACATGTTTCTCCTTCACAGTTGTTAGACTCTTTTTCTTTTCTTCATTGATGAGATGTCGCTGCATTTATTGCCTGTTCCTAATTGCCCAGAGGGCAGTCAGAGTCAACCACATTGCAGTGGGCCTGGAGTCACATGTAGGCCAGACCCGGTAAGGATGGCAGTTTCCTTCTCTAAAGGACGTTAGTGAATCAGCTGGGTTTTCCCCAATAATCAATTCACGTTAGATTCCTAATTTCAGATATTCATTGAATTCAAGTTCCGCAGGATCCTAGAACATTATCCGGGTCTCTGGAATAACAGTCAAGCGATAATACCACTGGGCCAGCACCTCTTATCTCCATTCATAAAAGAGAATGCTAGAAAAAAATCTAGAGGCAGCAATGGAAGTTGGGGTATCCCAGAATGCAGTGTGGTAATGTTAGTCCTCTATTAAAATTGACAATTGATTGGGAGCTTTCAGTGCTGCTATGGATGCTGGGATATCTTTGCATCCATTTAGGTTGGTTGCTTTTTAGCTCTTGTTCTGCAGGGTCAGATTTAAACTGGAGCAGGGTTCAAATGGGTTTGCAGAGGTGGTTTAAGATGAGGAGAACAGATACTTTCAGAGTTTATTGTCAGACCAGGCTTGGACTCCAAGGCATCCTTTAAATGGGAATGGTCAACTCCCACCTAGGACAATTGGGAAAAGGACTCAAGATGGCCACTCAACAGTGTGCGGAGAAATGGATGTGTTGGATCAGTTTAAGAAGGGTGTGAAGTCAGTAGTCTCTGAGGGAAGGTGAGTGTGAATGATCTTGAATGTCCTTGTAAGGACAGGCCTCCTCATCGCATTAAACCAATGCTTTCTTCTTATCATTTGTGGGATGCAGGCATCGCTGACAAGATCAGCAATTAATACCCAATCCTAGTCACCCAGAGGAAAGAGTTAACCCCATTGCTTTGGGTCTGGAGTCACCTGTAGGCCAGACTAGGTAAGGGCTACAGATTGCTTTCTGTAAAGGACATTAGTGAAAAAGGTGGGTTTTTACAGCAATCAACAATGGTTATATGGTCACCATTAATATCAAATTTCACCATCTCAGAGACAGTAAGAACTGCAAATACTGGAGTCAGAGACAACAAAATGTGGAGCTGTTGGAACACAGCAGGCCAAGCAGCTTCAGAGGAGCAGGGCAACTGATATTTCAGGATGTTGAGGAGGGGGAGGGGAGCTCAGAAATAAATAGAGAGGAGGGGTGGGGCTGGGGAATGTAGGCGAGAGAGAGATGGACAGGTTGTGTCAGGGATGGTCATGGGTGGGGAGATTTTGAAACTGGTGAACTCCATATTTAGGCTATTGGGCTGTAGGCTCATGAGGTAGAATCTGGGGTGCTGGTCCTGCAGTTTGTGGGTGGTGTCATTTGGTCACATTTTCTGCTGTGGTGGGATTTGAACCCAGGTCCCCAGGAGCATTAACCTGAGATGTGGATTAGTAGTGCAGTCAAATTTCCACTATGCCACCAGCTCCCCAACTTGGCCCTCTTGAAGCTAATTTTATCTCTGAGGGTTGGCTACCAAGATGCTTCTGTCCTCATAGGAAACATGACAAATTGGAGCAGGAGGAATTTCCTCCAGTAAATGTTGGGATTGATTTCAGTCACTGTTTTAAACTACATTTCCTACTTAATGACTCCATCCCTCTCCCCGTCCCTCCACTGTGAATTAGCCAGTATGCTCACAACCTGGGTAGCATATTTAACCTCAGGAAGAACTTCCGAACATGCAGTCATGCGAGGTAACTGTGTGGCATTACCCAACTGTGTCTCTGCCTTAACTCCTCAGCTGCTGAAGTCCTGGGTCATGCCTTTGTTATCTCGACACCAGACTATCGTTATAAAGGCTCCTATGATTTATTGAGAAACTGGATTGTGAGTGGAGACAGAATGGGTTTCAGTCTTCTGTTGTGTGAAGATCTGACTCGTTTTTTTCTCCCTCAAAACTCAGAAAGTTCACGCACAACCTCCTTTGAATATGTCCAATGACTGACCTCCAGTGCAAAAAGAAAGACAAATAAAACTTACGATCAGTCAAGCCAGCTTTCCCTCTGTGATGCCACAAATCCAGTGTTAACATCAGCGGTTATGCTTTAGTTGTATAGAACAGACCACACCTTGAATACTTTGTGCAGTTTCAGTCTCCTTATTTAAGGAAAGATGTGAATGTGTTGGAGGTGATTAAGAGAAGGTTTTGACTGGATTGGTATTTGAAATGAGCAGAACGTGTTATGGAAAGAGGTTGGACATATTGGGTTTGTCCCAATAGGGTTTAGATGGGTGAGGTATAACTAGATCGAAGTATTTGAGATCCTTAACTGTCCTGACAGGGTGGATGTGAAAAGGATGTTTCTTCATGTGGGTAAGTCCCACATTTCTCCACAATCTAACCATTACTCCTTGGTGTTACTGTCACTGAATACCAACTATCAATATCCCAGGGGTTACCATTGGCCAGAAAGTCAACAGGACTTACCACATAAACAAAACAGCTACAAGAGCAGGTCAGAGGCTGGGAATACTGTGGCGAGTAACTCATCTTCTGACTCCCCAAAGCCTGTCCACCACCTAGGGGCCACTGTTTTACAATCACCTGGGATCCCAATGCTCTCTTGGCTGGACTCTCATGTTCTCCCCTCCACAGATATGAGGTCATTTAAAACTCTGCCTGCCCATGGCTTCTCTTCCACCAAATACACAATCACCTCCCACCCCCCCGCCCAATTGTTTTTCTTTAATCACTCATGGGGTGAGGACATTGCTGACTGGGCCAAAATTTTATTGCTAGTCCCTAGATGCCCCACGAGAAGGTAGTGGTGAGCTGCGTTCTTGAACTGCTGCAGTCCGTGCTGTACATAAATTCACAATGTCCTTAGGGAGGGAATTCCGGCATTGTGACCCAGTGACACATTTCCAATTAAGATGGTGAGTGGCTTGAAGGGGAACTTCAAGGTGGTAGTGTTCCCATGTATCTGCTGCCTTTCTCCTTCTAAATAGAAGGGCTTGTAGATTTGAAAGGTGCTGTCTGAGGATCTTTGGTGAATTTCTGCAGTGCATGTTGTAGATAGTACGCACTGCTGCTGCTGGGTATCGATGGTGAAGGGAGCGGATGTGGTGCCAGTCAGGCTTTATGCTGGGTAATCCAATGCTGGGCAAGCTTCTTGAGTGTTCTTGGGGCTGCACTCATCCAGGCAAGTGGGGAGTATTCCATCACATTTCTGACTTGTGCCTTATAGATGGTGGGCAGACTTCAGGAAACAAGGAAGAGGACATGACCCTATCTACGCCAATGGAGCTGAGGTGGAGAGGGTCAGGAGTGTCAAGTTCCCTGGCAGTGCTGATCACCAGCAATCTCTCCTGGACAACCCACACTAATGCAACGATCAAGAAGGCACAACAACACCTCTTCTTTCTCACAAGACTAAAGAAATTTGGCATGTCCATAAGGACCCTCGCCAACTTTTATAGATGGACCATAGAAAGCATTCTATCTGGGTGCTTGGTATGGCAACTGCTCTGTCCAGGACTGTAAGAAATTACAGAGAATTGTGAACACAGCACAGTCCATCACACAAACCAACCTTCCATCCACTGACAACATCTACACTCCCCTCTGCCTCGGGAAGGCAGATGACATCATCAAAGACCTCTCCCACCCCAGTTATACTTTCTTCTAACCTCTTATGTCAGGCAAGAGATACAAAAGTTTAAACACGCATACCAAAAAGTTCAAGAACAGCTTCTCCCACACCATTATTAGATTTCTGGATGGAACTCTCCAATTTTAAATTTAACGTTGATCTTGCTTTTTGTGCATCTTCTCTGCAGCTGTAACGTTGAACCGAGCGAGGAATACAATACCCTATGATCTTTTCATGGCATGATCTGCCTGTACTGCACACAGAACAAAACTTTTCACTGTACCTAGGTACATGTGACAATAATAAATCAAATCAAATCAAATAGAAACAAAAACAGAAGCTGCTGGAAAAACTCAGCAACATCTGTGAAGAAAAATCGGAGTTAACATTTTGGGTCTAGTGAATCTTCATCAGAACACAGGGTTCGGATTTTGTTAGCGAGTTTTGGATTCCATTTTTTAGTTTGTGGGAGGCATCCTTGGCTGAGAGAGACGTTTAGTTTTGCTTTGATTTTGGGCAGTGTTAGTCCTGTGTTGATCTTAGAACAGCATGGCAATATGGATCAAGGCTCCCAAGAAGGGAATGTTAGAGATAGTGAATTCAGTTGCCTTGGAGTGAAAGGTTAGTGTTAGTCTCAGACCAGAAGTATTGGGATAAGGCCCAGGAAGTGATTATTTATGGCGCATACAGTGAAAGTCAAGTGCATGGTATGTCCAGGAAGAAGCTATCTGCAGCCCCAGTTCAAAATTTGAAGTCACAAGCGATTTAAACTTACTTTTGTTTCTTTTACATTTTATACAAGAATATTTTGGAATGAATGAAAGGATATCTTTACTGGGTAGTTAAAAAGATTGAATTTGCATGATAAGTAGATAGTTTTAGATCATTCTGTTTTATCCTTGTTCCTTTCGTAATAAACCTCTGTTTAATTCCTAAAGCAAACTCTGCAACATTATTTGCTTATGAGACTCCTTTATTAAAATGAAAACAAATTAAAATGTGATCTATCAAGCCAGGTTCCTGAATGAGATCTCACCAATGCTCCCTCAAAGCTACATTGCTCCGAGGTTCTGCATATGCTGTTTGGCAATGTATTGACTTCCAGGTTCAGAAGCTGATGCCATGCATGAAACTCAGAATTCCATGCACTGAAAAAAATTATAAAAGAGGAAGAATTGGATCTGAGCTGGCCAGTACAATTATAACATTGCCCCATCAGTCTACTCTGGATCATCAGTGAAGTGATGGAGGGTGTTAGTAACAGTGCTATCAAGTAGCAGCTGCTAAGCAAAACCTGCTCAGTGACGCCCAGTTTGGGTTCCACCAGGGCCACTCAGTTCCTGACCTCATTAGTGCCATAATAAAGGTCAAAATTCAATCGTTGCCTTCTGTCAGTTGATTTTCATTCCTGGCACCTTTGTGGACTGAAATGACCACTGAACTCTGTCAATGCGGAGATCCTCCCTCCAGTTCTCAATCGTGCCACAAGATGGAGGACTTGCTCCACAGTTCATTGGATTGGATTTTGAGGAACGTAATTCGTGTTTTTAGGAGTTCTCTCATCATTTGAATCATAGAATCCCTACAGTGTGGGAACAGACCCTTCGGCCCAACCCTCAGAGCATCCCACCCAGACCCATCCCCCTATAACCCACCTAATCTACACATCCCTGAACACTACGGACAATTTAGCACGGCCAATCCATTTAGTCTGCACATCTTTTGGTCTGTGGGAGGAAACTGGAGCACCCGGAGGAAACACACGCAGACACAGGGAGAACATGCAAACTCCACACAGACAGTCACCTGAGGATGGAATTGAACCGGGCCCCTGGCACTGTGAGGCAGCAGTGCTAACCACTGAGCCACCGTTCCATTTTCTGCTGTGAACATCACATCGAACAGAAAGACATTTTGTCACTGTCCTTTATCATGATGGCGCTCTTGTCTTGAAATGATTAGATTGTGACTTTCTGAACAAAATTCAAGTATAAACCCAGAAATGCATTACACTGGGTAATGGTACAGAGTACGTGCGTGGGTGTGGGTGTGGGTGTGTGGCCTCCAGACTTACAACACTGTGCAATGTACAAGCATGAACCCGCACCAACACAGTTCCTGGAGCAGACAAGATGCTACCAGTCACAATGTGAACATGAGATAACAAGGTGTAGAGCTGGATGAACACGGAGGCCAAGCAGCATCAGAGGAGCAGGAAGGCTGACGTTTTGGGCCTCGACCCTTCTTCAGAAATGTGAACATGTCTGGTTGCCATTTTTCAAGAAGGATATTTCAAGAACACAGAGTGTAGTTAGGTCAAAATCCAAAATTGCTAGTAAAACTCAGCAGGTCTGGCAGCACGTGTGGAGGGAAAGCAGAGTTAACATTTCAGGTCCAGTGGCCTTCCTTCTGGACTGTTGACTCATTTGGCTGAAAGTCTAGACTGAAATTCAGAATTAACGCCTACAATGCAAGTTCCCATTCCTGTTTGGGCTGAGGCTCACTTGGACCCTTGCCACCTCACCCTGCCTGAGAAGGCAGGGCAACAGCAAATTACCAGAAGTGACTTAGGATGAAACAGAGGCAGATGATGAGCCAAGAATCACCCTTCAGTCAGAGCACTCGAAGTGAGGCTAGAGAAGATGCAATTGTGAGTCACAAGGAAGGAAAACAGAACTGAGAAGTCATGATTCATCATGCTCAGAGATAATGGGAACTGCAGACGCTGGAGAATCCAAGACAACAAAGTGTGGAGCTGGATGAACACAGCAGGCCAAGCAGCATCTTAGGAGCCTAAAAGCTGACGTTTCGAGCCCAAACCCTTCAGACCTATCATGATGTGGCCTTTACATTACAAACAGGGGGACTTATAGATGGTCTTTAAGATTATGAAGGAACTCAGGGGTATAAACGGAGAGGAGCTGTTCCAACTTTTGAGAAGTTAAAAACCAGGAACCATAAATATAAGGTTATCACGAATAAGTTCAGGAAGGAACTGAGGGTGTACATTTCACCACACCCCCCCCCCCCCCCCCACCCCCAGCCCGTTCTCACATGGAGCATTAAGGTAAACACAGATACAATTAAGGGGAAGCCAAATAAACAAATTATTTGTGAAGAACTTTGAGGTGTGAAGAAGATTAAAAGGGTCATATAAATATTTTTTTAAAAGGTCATGTGGCACCTTTAAGAAGTAAGAAACTAAAAGTGGTAGTAAATAATAAGCCTGTTGACTCATCGTGAACAGGGTTTGCTGGTGCCATTTATGACTTTGTGATAAGCAGTGATTACACTGGTGTTTACACTTTGTCAGTTTTATTCCATGCATTACAATGTCTGCACTCTTCTGATTCCAGCTGTTTCTTTACTCTTCAGATTCTCTTTCTCAGTAATCACGCTTTCAGAAAGTACAACATGAGAATACAGCAAGATCTTCTACAACATTCCTCCGATGTGCCTTGCAAAGGGTGGACAGGGAGTCAGATGAGTTACTTGCTGCAATATTCCTAGCCTCTGATCTGCTGTTGCAGCCACTGTATTTGTACGAAAACTGAAAGAAACACAGTTGTTGGAAATGAGAAACAAACCAGAAATTGCTGGAAAGACCCAGCAAGTCTGGCAGCATCTGTGGAGAGAAATCAGAGTTAACATTTCAGGTTTAGTCAGTCTTCCTCAGAACTGATAGTAGCTGGGAACCTACTGGTTTATATGCAGAAGAGAGGCTGGGGGAAAGAGGTAAGGAGTAAGCGATAGTTGGAGATAGATCCCAAAGAGAGAGAAGAGCAGTCAGACAGACAGACAAAGATCTGGCTAGGAAGTGAGTAGCTGTTAGTGGGGACTATTAGTGGTTAACTAGGGGATGGTTCAGAGTCAACCACATTGATGTAGGCCTGGAGTCACATGTAGACCTATCAGGTCAGGGTGGCAGTTTCCTTCCCAAAAAGTTATTACGAATGAGATGGGCATTTCAGAAAATTGACATGGTCACCATTAGACTCTTAATTGCAGATTTAAAAATAATTCTTGTCAAATTCCACCATCTGACATGGCAGGATTCAAGCCCACCTCATGCTCTTACTTGCTTCTCTGGATTAACAGTTTAGTGATTACACAACAAGGACATTGCCTGGCATTTATATGACTTGCCGTTTGTCAGCCCAAGCCTAGATATTGCTCAGATATTGTTGCTTTTGGACGTGAACTATTTCAGTATTTGAAGCGTCACGAATGGTGCTGAACATTGCACAATCACCAGCGAACATCCCCACTTCTGACCTTATGATGGAGGGAAGGTCATTGATGAAGCAGCTGAAGACAGTTGGGTCTAGGATGCTGAGGAACTGTGCTGGAGCAGAGATGACTGACCTCCAACAACACCACCATCCTCCTAGTAGCCGGGTATGACTCTAACCAGCGGACAGTATTCCCCTGATTCAGACTGATTCCAGTTTTGCTTGGGCTCCTTGATGCCACACTCCGTCAAAAGCAGTTTGAGTGTTAAGGCTGTCACCTCACCTCTGGAATTCAGCACTATTGTCCATGCCTGAACCAAGTCTGCAATGAGTCGCCCTGGCAGAACCTAAACTGGGGTCACTGAGCAGGTGCTACTTGATAGCACTCTAACTGACACCTTCCATCACTTTACTGATGATTGAGAGGGGACTGATGGGGTGGTAATTGGCCTGGTTAGAGTTACTCTTTGTGAACAGGACACATGGGGCAGCACGGTGGCTGTGGTTAGCACATAGCCTCACACCTCAGGCGACTGTCTGTGTGGAGTTCGCACTTTCTCCCTGGGTGCTCTGGGTTCTTCCCACAGTCCAAAGATGTGTGGGGTAAATGGATTGCCATGCTAAATTATCCCATAGAGTGTCCAGGGATGTGTAAATTAGGTGTGGTATAGGGGGTCAGTGTGGATTTGTTGGGTCGAAGGGCCTGTTTCTTTACCGTAGGGATTCTATGAACAATCGATGACATATCTGGGCAGTTTTCCATATTATCAGGTAAATCTTCTAGAAGAGCCTGGCTTGGCTAGGGGAGCACTAGTCTTCAATCCTATTGCCAGAACATTGTCATGCCCCACAGCCTTTGTAGTATCCAGTGTCTTCAGAGATCGTGGGAACTGTAGATGCTAGAGAATCTGAGATAACAAGGTGTAGAGCTGGTTGAACACAGCAGGCCAAGCAGCAGGAAAGTTGAGGTTTCAGGTCTGGACCCTTCTTCTTTTTCGAAGGGTTCAGACCTGAAACATCAGCTTTCCTGCTCCTCTAGTGTCTTCAACTGGTTCTTGATAGCACATAGAGTGAATTGAATTGGCTGAAGACTGGTAGCTGTGATGTTGGGGGCACGACAGACAGCCAAGCATTCCACACTTCCCTCAGGGCATGAGGGGTGGGTAATTAAATGCTGGTCTCGCCAGTGACAACCCCATCTCATGAGCAAATAAATGAGTGTAATGTTACAAGTTTGAGCAGATATTACAGAAAGCTACCAGATTCCTGTTTGCAGATCGAGAGTAGACTATTAGACAGATTCCCAACATTGCATACATACTGCACCTGATGTCCTTCTTGGTGAACTCTCAAAGGCAAAGGAGACATAGTATAGCTCCACCAATTTCCTGCCTGTAATCCCTAACTCAGCCTATATGGTACATTTAATGATGAATCTCCACTGCTCACGAGGGAAAGAGAAATCCAATAAGGCTAATAGTTCTGAGAATTCCATTCACATCACCATCTTAAACAGGAGACCCTTTAATTTTACACATTGCCCCAGTTCTACATACAAAAGTGCTGATAAGGTATAGCTAACTATGTTCCCAGCTCACCAGTCAGTAAAATCATGGCTGATCTGATTTTGCCAAATCTCACCTGTCACCTCCAAACTTAGAGAATCTATCCACCTCTGCCTCTGCCTTAAAAAAACACAAGGACTCTGCCACTACCACGTTTTGAAGGACATCCAAAGGGTTCTCAGAGGATAAGATTCTTCTTGTCGGTCTTAAATAAGAAATTACTTATTTTTAAACTGTGATTCCTCATTCAAAATTCTTCCGCAAGAGAAAGCATTCTCTGCATCCACCTGGTCAAGATCCCTGCTGCCCATGAAATGTTCTATACAATTCATCCAGTTTATTACTTAATAAAACAGGTTTACCGAAGTGCTGTTACTGTATGAGAAATTAGGTTGAAACTGCTCAGGGCTGATGGCAAGTGCATGAGAAGGATGGTGGAAATGGAGAACTATTTATCCTCCTTCAATTACTCACTCCTCAAAAAGGGACACCAGGGTCAACTGAACACTTCAGAAGTGGAATAGGTATATTTTATGTGGGTGTTTTGTTCCAATGCTTTGAAATACATTTCAGACATGATGTACTGAAAGGCAGAATGGCCTCTTGGGCAGCACGGTGGCCCAGTGGTTAGCACTGCAGCCTCAAAGCGCCAGGGACTCAGGTTCGATTCCAGCCTTGGGTAACTGTCTGTGTGGAGTTTGCACATTCTCCGAGTCTGTGTGGGTTTCTTCCAGGTGCTCCGGTTTCCTCCCACATTCCAAGGATGTGCAGGCTAGGTGGATTGGCTATGCTTAAATTTCCCGTAGTGTTCTGGGGTGTGTGGGTTATTGGGGGATGGGTCTGGGTGGGATGCTCCAACGGGCGGTGTGGACTTGTTGGGCTGAAGGGTCTGTTTCCACAGTGTAGGGAATCTAATCTAATCCTCCTGTTCCATTTCTTGTCACATATCTCCATCCATCTCACACCCTCTGCTTGGCCAGCCAATGCTAATTGCACAGAATCACAGCATCTTGCGGCAGTGTCACCCACCCCTGAGCCAGAGGACCCAGGTTCAAATCCCACATGCCACAGAAATGTGTCATAACATGTATGAGTGGGTTGACTCACAAAGTCTGCAGAGGGAGAACATATAATCTCAGACATTGGATGATATCTGGAACATGAACTCTGAAAGGCAACAGGGCTCACCAAAATATGCATACTGAATAGATGCCAGGGTAAACAAGAACAGCTTCAGCACTGCTTATATCAGGCTGAACCGATCTAACACAGCCAGGTGTGGTTAATCTCCCTCCTACAGCCATTTCCATGCCCAATTCTTTTTGTTCTGTCCTATGACCCAAATAGCTGCTTAGATTGAAGAACAGATTGTGTGCAGTGCGTAACATTGGCACTCACACCAGCTGTACCAGAGAAATAGACAGAGATGAGACAGATACAGGTACTTACAAGTTCAGAAAACAAATGCAGTTTGTGTAACTGGAGCAGGGATCTACTCTCTCGATCAAAAGCTCATTTAAGACTTCCTGACCTTGACCAACTCAGTCAAGTTTGAAAGCAATTAAATGGGTTGTTTTGTTATTTTAAAACATTGGTTAACATTGCATTCGTGAGAAAGCTCATTGCAGGTTAGAGGAGCAATAGATTTTGTTCTCAAACAACACGGAGGACAATTTGGCAGTATTTGCAGTCATTTTGACTGGCCCCAATTCAAAAATGAACAGATTGCCCAAATTCAAGCATAATTGGTTAGCATACTCAAACTTTTCACTGATAGGTCCAGTAAGACACACTTCAATTGCCGGTGCATAACTTAGTACTGCCAAAGGGAAAACGAGGTCTGTCAAAGAGACAAGACATATAGAAGTCCCAATTTAAATCATGGGAAATAGGAGAAGACTTTAATGTATATAACACGCACAGAGACAGAGGGATATTCTTTTGTCAGCTTTTAATCTTTCATAAAAGTTAGTTACATTAATATTGTAATATTATTATACATAATTCAAAATAGTGTACAATCCAAAATTTGAAGCTGTATTTTCATAGTTAACACTGGTGCTATTGATTTCTTTTGTTGTCCAATCCTGGCACGTCTAGTGTGCATTCTGAGGACACCCTGTGATGCCATAGCACTCCTACTGTAGTTGTTCTAATAGATGGGGCAACATTCAGTGGAGACACTTTATAAAATGATTACAGAAAATACATTATAAAGAAAATTCAGTTGGTTTACAAGTTGATTCTAACAACCTTTTCTCATACACGCAATACAGATCAGTGCTGTTGGAGTATACAGGGATTAAACAGCAGTGTAGGTCCACTATGAAACTCCGATGTGCATCTGTTGCCAATGGTAGAGGATAGGAATAAATTCATATAACATATTGTGCAGACCAAAAGCCAATAAACAGTGTTTCCCTAGCCTTTTCTCACGGTGACCCTATTTCAAGACGTGACAAATTGTTGCAATCCTTCTGAAAGCAGAGTGGGATTGATGGGTGAGAAGAATTAGGTGGAGGACAGAAGAGCTGTGAAAATGAGGCAGAGGCAGAGCTACATAGTGGCCATTGCTGAGGTGAGCCTGCAACCCTGCTTGGGGAAACCCTGCCTTTGAATGTTCAGATCAGATGGGAAAGAACTGAAATTTTAGTAACACAGGTACATACGTGCAATGATACTTTCAAATAGTAATGTTTCAAAGCTATGGAGCAAATTGGCTTGGCGATTGATGACCTTTGGGAAGTCTCACTAAACAGCGAGCGAAGGACAGGTTTTCTGAAGTGTTATTTATTTGCAATACCGATGCTTGGGTACCATTCAGTGAATGAAGATCCCAGCTTCACTAACAGCACAGCTGCAGCAGAATTTACTTATCCTCCTTATGTCTGATTTTGTGGGAGGAAAACATCCCTTTTCAAAACTCCCCTTAAATATTGAAACAAGCCACATCAAAATAAGAAAACCTTACATGCACTTTGTTTTTAACTTAATGCAGGGAGCCAAACATAAAAAGAAATGAAGTAATGCAATGATCTTAGGGACATGATTTCCAGTTTCAAAATAGTTACACAATTCTTAAAATAATTTCACTATATTGTCCTTCTCATCTGGCTACTTGGGAGGTCAGGGCAGTTCTGAGCATCAAAAGCAAAGAATCACGATGTACATATTGTACCCCTGTGGCACCTCACCTCTGACCCTTGTCTGAAAGTCCCACCCTTACATCAAAACATTCTGCTTGTCAGATTGTCACAACCTTGGCTTTGAGTGACTGGGCCACTGCAGGACAGTGAATGCACATTTGTTTTGGGGTGGGGGGAGGCAAGTGTGCATTGGTGGCTTAGGATCTCTAATTATTGCCATTGGCGAAAGATGCATAACGAGTGTCAAAATGGTGCCCATTCCTCGCAAAGTCAACTTGAAATTCGGCAAACTCTCCTTTCCCATCGAAACCACCCAAAAATAAATCATGTTCTCTGTCCTTAGCAACAAACTTAAACTCAATTACAATTTAAGCACAAATTTTAAAAACAAAGATGATTCAAAACTCAGCAATGCATTTAGTTTAATGGTAATATGGTTCTCTCACAACAATGAAAAACTGAAGAACATCCTGCCCTTTTTCCACAGTTGTGTCCCATCAGTGAAGCTAACAGTTATGCAACAAACAGTTCAATTGTACTTGGCTGATCACATTAGTAGAAAGAATTTTTATTAAACAGACTCTGGCTTATAATTGGCAAGTTGATCTACTTTATAAGAGCTGTTTCACTCCTGGATGGCAGCTGTAATTAAGATGCAGGAGCGGGACAAACTGAACTAGGGTGATGCTGATTATGGATTTCACCCCCTTGGCAAATACAATTTGTTTGAACTAAGAAAATGGCCACCATGGCTTATTGTAGAAGAGGGAATGGTGGTGGTGGTGTTTGGTGCTGGGGGTAAAGAGGTGCCTCATATAAACATTTGGTCCACAGGTCTATAGTACTGACTTTCAGACTTTTTCTTTGCATTCACCTGTAAATGATGCTACATTCCTCAGATTCCCAATCTTCAGCACTCTATCAAAAATAAAAGTCCAGACTTATTAGCAGCCCAAAGAGAGACACAGTATTACTGCACTGGTCCTAGCAACAGCAACTTCATGTCCATTTTCCAGTTGACAGGATGTTTCTGTTGTGGCCTCGTTAGTGTGTATTGAGAAATGGAGTTCGCTTCCTAAACTGGAGTGATGGCAGTGCTGACTGTACATTGTAGAAATAAATTACATTTACTGATCACTCAGTCTCTTTTAAACAAAAAATATCTATTCAGCTTGCTTCTGGAATGTGAAAATATTGAATGCTTGTTAAATTGACAAAATGGAACTGTTTCAATAAATGCAATTCAAATAGTTTAGTAACAAAAGTTAGTGGGACACACGTGAACGGTACTATAATTTATAGGGGAGCACAGAGGAAAAGCAAGTGTCAAGAATGAAGAAGTGTGCTGTGGAGAGATTATTGGGCATGGTTCTGGTTTGGATCATAGGAGTGATAAGTTTACATTTCCTCCACTCCTATTCTCTGACTGTAGCTGGGGTAAAGACAGAGGTCTTGTTGACAGCTACTGGGCACTCCATCTGCTCTACTGATACAGTAAAACCATGTCCTCATGTCAGACCACTCCCAAATCAATAATCCTTCATAAAGCCATGATCTAGCAATATTGGCAACCTGAATTATTTGTCCCTTGTTTGAAGTGTACAGGACAGCAGAGTTTAAAATGTGTGAGAATACTAATAACGGAAGTCTGTCTTACCCATTGACAAAAGAAAATGGATAAAGAGTATTGCAAGATACTGCTTCTCCCTGCAGTTCATTTAGAAAGATTACATTGTTGGATCCTATGTCACACCAGCTACATTAATATGGAATGATGGGTTATCTGGGCTGAGCTCTCAAAACTTGTGTTGCCATGTAACTGACATTTGACTTGGTGCAGTGGGGGGTGGGGGGGTACCAGAATGGAGGCGAATTCCCCCGTGCATCAGGTCATGGGGTTTGGACAACCCTAAGAAAATAATGTTATTGCATTCCCTGGATGGTAACCTGGAAAGGCATTTGACTGGCATGATGAGAACTGGTGTGGTAAAGTCAGCTGTGAGAGGGAGAAAATGGCCATGAAATAAGGTGGATATTGACCCTCAAATGTTTAAACCAAGTACAGACAAAATTTACAATATGATAACAACAGCAGGACTGCCAAAAGCCCTAAGTATGCAGAGGCCACAATTCCAGGTTCAAATACTAATGCGTAACACTAAGCCCTGAAATTCTGCTGGGAACCTACTATCTCCTATCATTACTTTGCAGGATCCCCAAGGAAATGATGTCCACATTTTCCAAAGATTCACTGTTGGATCTTGCTGCAGAATCCCCATTTAATTCTAGGGCTTTAATGAAGGACACAAACCTTAGCAATAAAATTCCAATATAAAAGGTTACTGAAAGAAGAGTGAACACGATATGCAGTTTAAATACAATCCAAACACGCACGCGGACACAATTTTCAGTTTTTCAGTGACCAGCACAAACTGATTAAATTCTTAGAAAGCAATAGCTCTATTGTGTTTTCTGCCCCCACCGTTACTGAGAGGGGCATCGATGATGTTCACTTTCACTCAAATCACAGTCCAGGAGTGACCCTGACATTTCTCCTCCACCACCCCCCACTCCCAACCCACCCCACCCACCTCCCAACCCTTGCCACATAGCCCAAACCCCTAAATGTCTCTCACAATACTGAAACTCAGCGAACAGCAGTATGAGCAGCAGTACTGGCGTTAAAGTGATTAGAAACAAAATCTAAAAAGCAGGAGGGATGAGAGGAGATGATCCATTCTCTCTCTTATTAACAACCCCCCAACACCTGTTTTGGGATGAAACACTTCATTTCCCACTCCAAGGCTTGGAACAGACCTGCCCTTTGCTTTATGTGTTGATGTACAGCTCAATACACACCTGCGGTATTGAGAATTCACAGAGAGACGTCATAGGTCTAGTGAAGTAAATTCTTCAGATCCTTATACAGGCAGAACAAGAGGCAAACAAATAAAAAAATGTTATGGTACAGTGAACCAGTCAGTTTCAGTCCATAATTTGTTCAATAGTTTGGCCATGTGTAAAAAGGCCTAAAGAACATTAGCTGTTCTCAGATTAAATCGGTTATCAGAGTATTATCAGAGATCTACCAAACATTATCACACAAGCTGCAGTATTCCTTACTTCCCATTGTACACATTAACCTCCTATATAATTCAACTACGCCTGGCAGCATTTTAAAAAAATAAATACAAAACTCAGCATGATCGGAAATATATCATCAGCGTGTTTCTTTCTCTCCATGATTCATTTCAAACCTTTTTCGCTCATTAACACTCGCTTCCAGAATTAGATAAAACAGCTCTCAGTGCTGAAGTCCAGCTTGTTCTTTGCCAGAGATTTCAATCTCTGGCATTTTTAGTGCTTCTTTGGAGGAGGTTCCACCCAAATAATAGGCCACACACCAAGCAGAAACTGCAAATTTATAAAAATAACAATTAAAATAAGTAGAAATTGCATTGTTAGAGCACAATTCATCACTTGCCTCAATGAATGTATAACCAATAAAGTACTTCTGAAGTATTGTTAAGTAATGTAGAAACTAGAGAAAATTAATTTGAGCACAGCGAAATCCCACTGCACCTGGCAATTATCACCTTCTGACACATTGAATTGATTCTGGTCAAGGGGTAACATTAGTTTAGGATATGTGGAGATTCCCCCCCCCCTATTGTGTTCAAAACAGCCCCATTGGATCTTTTATGTCCACCTGAGAGGAGCAGGCAAAGCCTCATATTCACACTTCGTCCAAAAGTCAGTATCTCTGATAAAGTAGCACTCCCTCAGCACTGCACTGGAGTAATCCAGATTATGCCCTGATGTTTCTGGAGTGGCACATGAGCATATTGACCACAAATAATGGGCACGACTCCACAGACCCAAACTCCCTCCACCCAGCTACAGCTTTCTGTGTGAATGCAATGGTCTGCTTCCCTTTCCCCTTTGAATTACTTTAGGAGGCATAGGGCCCACCTGAACATGGGCTTTTGACAGCTGAGTATCAGTAGGTTTGTTATTCAATGAGATATCAAAAACAATATCATGAGAATACCAGGTGTCACAGCATTCTCAGTGTAAGGGAAGTAGTCCTTTGAAAGCAGGGTACTTGTCAGTGTAGCACTATTTATTCCCAACCCACACTTTTGAGGGAGTGCTTATCCAAAACTCAGATGGCTGTAGGGAAGACAATATCATCATCACTAGGCTATTAATCCAGAGACTCTGGTACAGTATCCGCAACTCGAGCTTGAATTCCGTCACAGTAGATGGTGGAATTAGAACTGAGTAAAAATCTGAAATTAAGGGTTTAATGAGGACCATGAAACAACTGTCAATTGTCAGGAAAACCCATCCCGTTCACTGTTGTCCTTTAGCTGTTCTTGCCCAGTCCTGCCAGTTCTTACCCAGTGACTCCAGACCCGCAGTAACGTGATTGAAGCCCAAATGCTCTCTGGGCAATTAGGGGTGAGCAATACCCAACAGCTAGATGAACTGACCTAGTTTGTTCCCAGTCCATAAACCTCCAGAATGTTAAATTCTCATCCACATGCTCAAATCCCTCCCTACCTCAATTAAGATGTCTGTGGTCACCAGGAGGCAAAGCAAAATATTTTGTCATCAGTCTCAATGTCTTTTCATACGGCTCAATATCAGTTTCAGTCTGATAATTAACTGGTGCGAAGTTTGGGAGGTTTTATAATGGTAAAGGTGGTACATAAATGCAAATTGTTATTGCTGCTGGGTTGGTGTAACTCCTATTCTGTAGTGTAAAAGGTGGCACATTTCAAATCAAGCTTTCATATAGGAAACTGCAAGAATAAATCAATCTTCCTTAATATTAGTGTATCATTCCAAGAGTGATCCATAAACAAGATACCATTTGGGGTTAAGGCCCATGATAAAAATGACTGAATCAGCATTGTAAACATCATGTCTTTTATAAAATAATGAATGACTTACTATTGTAGAAAACTAACAAACAATGAAATAATGGACTGTAACTAAATAAATTTAAATTTATATACAAAATAGAAAATAACCTAAAACTGGAAGGTAAGTTGCAAATAGCTCAGTTGGATGAGTCTGGGTTTATGATCTTAAAGGCACTAGGTTTTAATTTAGATTTAGCATCTTCCATGGTAAATAAAACTAGGAAAATCCAGGGGTTAGAGAGTCTTTATGACTTGACAGCGGTCACATGATGAGAGCTGCATGCTCATTCACAACACATCTGTGGACTGTACTGGGAAGTATCTGTTCCTGAACTTCAGAGAATGCATACAAGTACTTGTGATTACATGCCGGGATGCAGTGTCTGGATAATTCTAATGAATGCATACTGGGGTTTAAAGATAAATTGTACAATGTTGGCGAGTGAATGATTTTTTTTCTATTCATTTGTTGGATGTGGACATTGCTGGCTGAGTCAAATTATTGCCCATTCCTAGATGTCCTTGAGAAGGTGGTGGTGAGCTGTGTTCTTGAATCACTGAAGTCCACCTGCTGTGGGTTGACCCACAATGCCATTAGGGAGGGAATTTCACAATTTTTACCTGGCGACAGTGAAGGAGCAGTGAAGATAATATATCTCCAAGTCAGAACGGTGAGTGGCTTAGAGGGGAACTTCAAGGGGGTGGTGTTCCCATATGTCTGCTGCCCTTGTCCTTCTAGATAGAAGTGGTCATGGGTTTGGAAGGTGCTGTCGAGGGATCTTTGGTGAATTTCTGCACTGCATTTTGTAGACAGTACACACTGCTGCTACTGAGCGTTGGTGGTAGAGGAAGTAGATGCTTGTGACTGTGGTGCCAGTCAAGCTGTATGCTTTGTCCTGGATGGTGTCAAGTTTCTCGAGTGTTGTTGGGGCTGTACTCATCCAGACAAATGGGGATGAATGTCAAGGGGTCATGGTTAGATTGTCTCTTATTTGTGATGGTCTTAACCAGCATTTGTGTGGCCTGAACATCACGGGCCACTTGTCAGCCCAAGCCTGTATATTGCCCGGATCTTGTTGCATGTGAACATGGACTGCTTCAGTATCTGAGGAGTCATCAATAGTGAACATTGCGCAATCATCGGCGAACATCCCCACTTCTGGCCTTATGATGGAGGGAAGATCATTGATGAAGCAGCAGATGATGGTTGGGTCGAGGACACTACCCTGAGGATCTTGTTCAGAGATATGTCCTGGAGCCGGGGTGATTGACCTCCAACAACGACAACAATCTTCCTATGTGCCAGGTATAACTCCAACCACTAGAACGTTTGCCCCGATACCCTTTGTAAAAGTCTGTATTGTGGCCAGTGAAAGTACAGAAATGCTATGGGTTGCAATCTCTGTTTGGCAGTGCTAATGAGTGTATGCTAGGGATTGCAGAGACAGTGTGGATTGCTACTGAGTGAGAGAGATCAAGGATCGTGCTGAGTAAATGCTGTGCACCAACAACAAGTCAGATTTCTGATGCTGGCGGGGTTGGTACTGGGGTAATTCCTGTGAATAAATGAGTTACTTTATATCAATATTAACATTTGATTGATGAGGGAAAGGCTGTAGATGTCATATACATGGACTTCAGTAAGGCGTTTGATAAGGTTCCCTATGGTAGGCTGATGGAGAAAGTGAAGTCGCATGGTGTCCAGGGTGTTCTAGCTAGATGGATAAAAAACTGGCTGGGCAACAGGAGACAGAGAGTAGTTGTGGAAAGGGGTTTCTCAAATTGGAGACCTGGGACCAGTGGTGTTCCACAGGGATCTGTGCTGGGACCACTGTTGTTTGTGACATACATAAATGATTTGGAGGAAGGTGTAGGTGGTCTGATTAGCAAGTTTGCTGATGACACGAACATTGGTGGAGTAGCAGATAGTGAAGGGGACTGTCAGAGATTACTGCAGAATATAGATAGACTGGAGAGTTGGGCAGAAAAATGGCAGATGGAGTTCAATCCGGCAAATGCGAGGTGATGCATTTTGGAAGATCTAATTCAAGAGTGAACAATATAGTAAATGGAAACGTCCTGGGGAAAATTGATGTTTAGAGAGATCTGGGTTTTCAGGTGCATTGTTCCCTGAAGGTAGCAACGCAGGTCATAGTGATCAAGGAGGCATACAGCATGCTTTCCTTCATCGAGTACAAGAGTTGGCAGGTCATGTTACAGTTGTATAAGACTTTGGTTTGGCCACATATCGAGTACTGCGTATAGTTCTGGTCGCCACATTACCAAAAGGATGTGGACGCTTTGGAGAGGGTGCAGAGGAGGTTCACCAGGATGTTGCCTGGTATGGAGGGCACTAGCTATAAAGAAAGGTTGAGTAGATTAGATTGATTTTCATTAGAAAGATGGAGATTGAGGGGGTGGCCTGATTGAGGTCTACAAAATCATGAGAGGTATAAACAAAGTGGATAGCAAGAAGCTTTTTTCCCCCCCAGGGTGGGGGACTCAGCTACTAGGGGTCATGAGTTCAAAGTCAGAGGAAGAAAGTTTATGGAAGATATGCGTGGAAAGTTCTTTACGCAGAGGGTGGTGGGTCCCTGGAATGCATTGCCAGCAGAGGTGGTAGACGCAGGCACGATGGTGTCTTTTAAGATGTATCTGGACAGGTACATGGATGGGCAGGAGCAAAGGGATACAGGCCCTTAGGAAATAGATGACGGGTTTAGACAGAGGATCTCAATTGGTGCAGGCTTGGAGGGCCGAAGGGCCTGTTCCTGTGCTGTAATTTTCTTTGTTCTTATTTCAAATCAACAACATAATATCTAAACTGATGAAACCTGTTCTTCACTCCCAAATGCAACAGGATCTGAGTAGTCCCAGCATTTTGGTATCATGAAGAAGGATCACTGGACCAGAAACCCACACAGCTGCGATTTTCCAGCCATTTATCTTTGTTCCAGCATTTTCTATCCTCATTTCATTTTCCCAGCATCTACATTATTTTGCTTTTCAACTTTATATCAATGTGTGTTAAAGAAAGCTTTTGAAACAGATGGTTTAATAAAGGGGTTTAATTGTAGCAAATAAAGCCGTGTAAAATAATAACAGCAGGCTTGCATTATTCCTGAATATTTTGGTGCACCAAACTTGCTGGTGGTGGTCAGAACGTGAGCCTGAATCAGGAGGAGTGATTCCTGAGCCTTGACCTTGGCCATATTTGGCAGTTGCTGGGTTTTTCAACACGGTATGTTTTTGCACTCACTGCCAAATGTAATTGTTTGGCAAATAGCAAAGATAAATTGAAGTGGAAGCTGAATAAATACAAACTTAAGGGAATAAATTATGTGTTAATGGATAAAACATGTGGATAAGGTTTGCATGGAACTAAACACTAGCATTGCCCATTTGGCAAACATAGTGCTTTTCTAGATATTTTTAATCAACCTGTTTATACATGTATGTCACACTTCTCGAGCAGGTGAGACTTGAAGCCAGGCCTCTTGGCTCAGAAATAGGGGCACCACCTGTGAAATTAAGTAATGTTATGTAATAAATAGCTTTTCTCTGTACCTTGCTATGTTTGAACTAGATGTACTCAAACAGCAACTGGCCTTACTTTCCTATTCATGTCTTCAGTGTTGTAGCTATCTGTTTGTGAATTCTTGTTTTCATAGAAGATCTCAGAAAAACTGGCAAACCCAACTGAGCAAAAATATTCACAATATACATTAAATTTGTATTCTGCATTTTTAACTTTTACATACAAAAAACTCTTGCCTCTAGCTACTAACTCCTGTTGGAGTACAAATGCACTGGCATCAGCGGCTCCTGCACAATAAGGCAAGTAAGGAATAAGGAACTTAATGCAGCCTTGTCCACATTACTTAACAACAGGAAACAGGAGAACAAAAGGCCACTCAGTATGTTTTATCATTCATTCAACTGGTTGAAATATGTTTAAGCACAAGGAAATTCTTAACTGAAGGCATTCTGCACAGCATGATTTAACCAGAGTACAGCTCGACAAAGTACTGGTAGAACATTCAGAAACATGCACAAAATCCAGACCTGCAGGTGTAACGGCCACCATCAGCAAATTTGGAGCACCAAAACATATGAGAATAATGCTAGCCTGCCTCAAAGTTTGCCATCATTGTTTTAACATGATTTTATTTTCTAAGATTGAGCCCCCTCTGTTGAAACATCCTACCAAATTCCACCAGCGTGCCTCCTAGAAAATTGTGAAAGCAAATATTATAAATTATGGCTATACTCTCTAAAGTTTCAAAGGATCTAAGTTTTCAGGATATTATGGGGAAATGTTAATTCAGAATATAGGCACGTATCTCTATCATGGACCTATTGGATAAACTACTTTGCAAAGCAACGATGATTGACTGCTGCAGGAAAAAATCTTGCATTTGCAAAACACATGCTGTTCTATTGAGCAATCAAGTCTACAAAACCTTCAGAGAGATCACAGACCCAGAATGTGGTCTTATAAAGCTATTGGATTTGAAAACATACGGTCAGAGAAATATCTTGCCTGAGGAAATAGCTTTTGTCCTCTCTCACTTTCCCTGAAAACCCGGTCGTCAAAAAGAGCTGAAAACCTACTGGATGGCCTCATCACCACCTCATCCTAAAGGAGAATTCTAAAACAATATCACTGTATCCAGAAAAGTAAGTTCAATGGCCCATAATTGATCCAAGAACAGACACAATGCCAACAGTTAGTGTGCAAAGTTACTTTGGCTACAGACCAACATCTGTTTGATGGTGAATAATTCTTTTTCCTTAATTTAACTGTTCCTCAAAGTACTTTTAAGATAAGGGTCTGCAGAGTTTTATATTACTGTACCGCAGACTTGGAGATTGTGTGTTATTTTTCAGGCAGTATAGTGGTATCTATTTACGCAGGTTAATGTTTTGTTAATAATCTTTTATATCTTTGCTTGAACACATTTTGTTTGCAATAAACCAGTTCTTTAAGTGTTAGTTAAGAAACCTGGCTGGCCGATTCTGATACTATACATAGTTGGTTATGAGATATACTGTGTCTAATTTAGCAATAACATCTTTTTAAATACAATCTTTAGTATGACCAGTGGAGGAATAAGACACAGAAAGGAAACAGTTCACCATTCCTCAAATTTAAGCACAAGGCAAATTCATTTCCATCGTTGGGGAGTCTAAGGTTTGGTGTTACCAAATCTGAGGCTGTTGAGTGTGGCAAGGGAGGAAGAAGCAAGGGTGCTGGCAATAATTTTCAATTGCCCTGTGGCCACAGGGGTGTGCCAGAGGACAGAAGGACAGCCAATGTGGTAACCATTATTCAAGAAGGGAGGAAAGGGATATATCAGGCAGCCAGCAAGTCAGTCTCCATGGTTTGGAAATTACTAGAAGCAATTCTGAGGAGCAGAATTAACCTGCACTTAGAGAGGCAAGGATTAATTAAGTACAGTCAACATGGTTTTAAGCATTCAAATTTCATAAAGAGGTGACCAGGTGTGTAGATGAGGATAATGTATTGCATTTAACATAATCTACTTGGACTTCAATTAAGCTTTTGATATGGACCTTCATGGGAGACTGATAGCGAAGGTAAGAATGCACAGGATCCCATAAAATTTGGCTAATTGGATCCAGAATTGGCTGAATGCCAGGAAGCACAGGTGGAACGATTGAGATGCGTTTTTCTGACTGGAAGCTTGTGCCCAGTGGGTTTCTGAGATAACAAAGTGTGGAGCTGAATGAACACAGCAGGCCAAGCAGCATCTTAGGAGCTTGGCCTGCTGTGTTCATCCAGCTCCACACTTTATCTCGGATTACCAGCATCTGCAGTTCCCATTATCCCAGTGGGTTTCTGCAGTCTTGGGGTCCTAGCTGTTTGTGGGAAATATAAATGATTTAGACCTGAATGTAGCAAGGTTGATTAATAAGGTCATGGATGACACAAAATTGGTGGGATGGTAAATCGTGAAGAGGATAGCTTTGGATTACAGGACGATATATACAGGCTGATTAGTGGAATGGAACTCAATTCAGGTAAATGATGAGACATAATGCATTTGGGGAAGACAAACAAAGTAAGGGAATACATGATGAATGGTAGGACCCATTCTTCCACAATGTTAAATCTTAGATTGACAGATTTTAATAAAGTTTTAAGCAATAGAGGGCAAAGGTGGGTACCATGATTTAAGCCACAGAGCACTTAAATGACCTATTCCTCTCCAATGAAAAGGATGGATAAATTTCAATCTTTACAAGTAGGAAAACTGTTCTTCCTGTTTCATTACAATATGACCTTATCTTACAAGAAACATTTGAACTTTAGCTTATGGCTACCAATATACATATGTGCAGTCTTGGCTTACCTTCACTTTAGGTCTGTATTTCAAGTATAGCGTTCTTGTATACATGCTGATTTTAAAAAATGCAAAAACATTTGATCAGAATTAACAGTACATAAATACCTATTAGCAGCTGATATCTTAGAGGATTAAATCATGATACAATTGCACTGGTCATTATTCTGCTTGGTTGTTCTTGACAAGGTCTTTAGAGGTTAAATATACACATTTATGTACATTAGAGTTGTGAAGAAATACAAGTTGCAACACAAGTATCCTAATTTCCAACTTTCAGTTACTTCTCTTTTGAAATCCATGCTGAGACACATGGCTAGGAATGGTACAGGGGTAGGCAATTAGCCCATCGAAATTGCTCTGCTATTCAATACAATCATGGCTGATCGAACACTTCAATATCTTCTACTTGCCACCCACATTCTCATACCCTCAAACAACACAACCAATCAGAATTCTATCATATTTAAACACTGAGCCTCCATAGCCCTCTCTGGGAAAGGATTCCAAAGGTTCACAATCCTCAGAGTAAAAACACTTGCCCTCATCTAAGACCAAGGTGACATTCCCCTGTTTTGATTTTAAAGCTGATGATCCTTGATTTTAGACCGTCTAACCAGGTAGGTTATATTTTGAAGGATGCATTTCATGGCACACACCACGGTCACCAGAATGATCCATTACAGATATTTAAACATCGGATAAATCCAAACTGAGGACTGATCTCCTTTCTCAGATGGATGTGAAATATCATACGGCACTGCTCTGAAGATGACCAGTGGAGACCTTGTGGGTATTTTGGCTAATATTTACTTTCAATCAGCATCACTAAAGAAAAAACGATTCTGGTCATTCTCAGTGTTATTGTGGGAGGTTACTCTTCTCAAATTGGTTGCTGTATCTCCTACTTTGCAAAATAATGATAGTTCTTGATAAAGCACTTCGAGTTATCTGGGGCTGTGAAAGATGCTCGATGAATACAAACTTTTTCTAAATATTGTGATATTCCGTTTGGGACAGGCCACGGATATTGGTCTTGCCAGCTACGCTACATCCCACGAACAAATAATAAACTAAACAAAATAGACATCTACTGGTGATACATCTCATTGAAACTGCCGAGAAATTGTTGGAGCAGAATAGCCACACCTGTGCAGAACACTCACTGTTTGAACAACATTATCTATCAGTCGTGTTGCTCACATTTTATTTTCTGTCTCGTACATCAGGGGCAATTTGTGTGATTAAAGTCTTGGATTTAACGACTGCTTTATCCAACCTCAGGATGTCCCAAAATTCTCAACAGCTAATGTGATACATATTGAAGCATAGTCACAGTTGTCAAGTGTGGCACATGGATGTGCAAAATTGCATTCACTGGAATTCAGTTGTTAATAATTATTAAGGAGGTACAACCCTCTGTTAGCATTTAAAAAAATTACACCTCCTCCAACTTTGACACAGAAAAGCAACTGAGCTGAGCAAAGAGTTGAAAAGAGCTGCAAAATACAGAGACAGCAGAAAAGTAAATGAAACAAGATTAAAGGCAAAACCACTGCCATTAACTGCAATCAGGGATGTTGCTTCATAATTTGAAAGATGAAAACAATACTCCAATTATCTGATCCCCAGGTTGGCAGCAAAACATGGATAAGCTTCATGCCACAAACTCAAAATGGTCACACCCCTCTAGGCCCCATCTTTTCCTCTACACTCGTGCTCTTGCGCCTAGATTATACCCACGAGTTGAATACATAATTTGCAACAAGTAAAACAAAATTTGTCAGAATGACGAGCCAATTCCCTCTCCAACTGCTTTCAAAACATAACCCAGTTTAATTAGTACACATACCCTTTCATTTTTCTTTAGGTTCTCACAGTCTAAATCTGACCCTGTGCAAGATTCCCAGGTCATGGTCTGACTTTTTGACTCCAACCATTTCTTTGCTATGTGCCCCTGATCCCTGCCTTTGACAGACTGTTTTATAAACATTGCTTTAAAAATGGATTTATTCTTGCCTCTTGTTCCAAAGTCAGCCAAGCAGAATGAATTATTAAGCGTATTTCATCCGGCATTAGCAAACACGTAAGTCAAATGCACAGCAGCACAAATATCAAAAGCAAGAGAATATCATTCATTCTGTAACACTTCTCCAATCCAGGATCAACAAAAGTAATGTTCTGATCACCTACATTATATTCCATCTCGAATTACCCATAAAAAAAACAAATTTATAACGCATCTTTTCCAACCTCAGAATATCCCAGTTTTCCTTCAAATCATACCTTAGGATCTCTTGCATCGAACTGAATGGCTCAATGGGCTTTTAATTTATCTTCCACCTGAAAGGCAGCAAAGTTGACAGCACAGAACTCCCTCAGTACTGTACTAGAGTGTCAGCCTTGATTACAGGAAGTTTAAAATCCATTTTCTGAAGCAGAGGTGAGACAGCGCTACCACTCAATCATAGCCGATATCTTTATAATGACCGGCTACTTCACAAATGATTTCATCTATGTTTCTGAATTTAAAAATAAAAATCAAATCAATTAAATATTCCTATAACCCTTGAAAGCACGCCTCAGCAGAGAAGCATTTAGCTTAACTTTAAGAGTTCCGTCCGAATCTCTCTGCAAGCATGTTAAAGGTCGCCAGTTCTCCTGGGGTGGGGTGAGTGAATTTTTTGCTTTCTAATTTCTAACCTGTTTGTAAAATTTCTAACATTTGGTGCTGTACTCTGTACCCTTGTTAAGTAGCCCTTTCCACGTCAGCATTTCCTTATTTTATAAACTGTTTGGTCTTTCAACCACAAATATTCATTGCTGGTTTTGACTTGTAACTGAAGGGGAACAAACAAAACGGAGGTTGAAAAATAAAATTCAAGCCAGCATTGCAACATGTTTCAATTGGTTACATCCTTATTGCAGCATCGACCCAACTACATGGAAAATTGCTTAGGTTTGTCTTGTACGCAAAGCGCAGGATGAATTTAACCTGGACAATTAATGTTCCATCAGTTTACTCTCAATCATCAGCTATCAAGCAGCACCTCCTCAGCAACAGCCTGTTCAGCGACACTCAGTTTGGGTTCTGCAAGGGCCATTAGGCTCCTAACATCATTAAAACCTTGGTTCAAACATGGATAAAAAGAACTGAATCCCAGAGGTAAGGTGAGAGACACAGCTCTTGACATCGAGCCATATTTGACTCAGTGTGACATCAAGGATCCTGAGGAAAGTTCAATGGAACTGGAATCAGAGGGCAAATTCTCTTGGTTGGTGCCATAGCTGGCACATAAGATGATGGTTGTGGTTGCTGGAGGCCAGTCACGTCAGCTCCAGGGCATCTCTGCAAGAGCTCTGGAGGGTAGTGTCTTAGGTGCAGTCATCTTCAGTTGCTCCATCCATGACTTTCCCTCCAGAAGGTTGGAAGTCAGGATGTTTGCCAATGATTGCATAATATGCAGCACCATTCACGACTGCTCAGATACCAAAGCAGTGTGTTCAAATGCCTGGACAATATCCAGAGTTGGGCTGAGAGGTGGTAAGTAACGTTCACAACTCAAATGCCAGGCAATGACCGTTATCAATAAGAGACAATTTAGTCACTGCCCCATGACATTCAATGCTGTTAGGTGCAGTTTCATTGACCAGAAACTGGGCTCACCACATAAGTACTGCAGCGAGTATCTCACCTCCTGACTCCCAAAAAGCCTGCCCATCATCTACAAGGTGCCAGTCAGGAGTGCGATGGAATACTCCCCACTTGTCTGGATAGGTGCAGCTCCAACAACACTCAAGAAGCTTTGTACCAGCCAGGACAACGCAGCCTGTTTGACTGACATCACATCCACAAGCATCCACTCCCTCCACCACTGGTGCTCAGTAACAGCAGTGTGTACCAACTTCAAGACGCAACGCAAAAATTTTCACCAAACCTCCTGACACAGCATCTTCCAAACCCACGACTACTTCTATCCAGAATAACAAGGGCAGTTGATACATGTGAACCATGATCTGTAAGTTTCTCTCCAAGCCACTCATCATCCTGACTTGGAAATATATTGCCTGTTCCTGGGTCAAAATCCTGGAATTCTCTCCTCAAGGGCATTGTAGGTCACCCTATAGCAGATGGACTGCAGCAGTTCAAGAAGGCAGCTCATGGCCACCTTCTCTAGGATATATGGATAAGAAGGGTTTAAGAGGGATATAGGCCAAATACTGGCAAATGGGACCATATCAAATTGGAATGTCTGGTCAATGCAGTGGATCAAACGGTCTGTTTCCGTGCTAAATTACTCAATGACTCTATAACTAGGGACGGGCAATAAATGCTGATCGAAACAACAATGCACCCGGCCCACGGGTGAATTTTTAAAAAAATTCTTGCTTTATCAAGAACCAATATTAATTGTAAAGCTAACCCTGAAATGTGACTTGTAGTTTTGTCATCTTATGTCAGATGTGCAGGCTAGGTGGATTGGCCATGCTAAATTGCCCGTAGTGTTCAGAGGTGTGGGGTAATAGGGGGATGGGTCTGGGTGGGATGCTTCAAGAGAGGTGTGGGCTTGTTGGGCCGAAGGGCCTGTTTCCACACTGTAGGTAATCTAATCTAATCTAAAAAAAATTATAAAGGAAAGTTTATGCACAAGAGTGGTCAATTAGTTAGAGCAGGTTAGTTACAAATCTTTGAGGCCAAGCCATAAACACAGGCTAAAGCAAATGGAATTATTTTCATTGGAGAAATACACAAATTCGAGGAGGCAGATTACAGATTTTACAAAACAATTAAACTGTATGAAGGACTGACGGAAACAAGTTTTGGAATGTGGGTAGTGTATTTGTTTTCCCATCTTGTGCTCAAAGTTCATCAAGCTCAAAAGGACAGAGATTAGATTTTCTTTTCTTTAAGCAAATAACTGACATGGAATAAACGCAGAACTTTGAGGGACAACGGACAGCTTTTAAAATACCTTCGAGTAGGTGGCTTGAGAACTTTACACAATTGTTCATAAGTTGTAGGCCATCTGACTGGGCCAGCATTTAGTGCCTATCTTTAATTGCCTGGAAGAAGTGAAGATGGGCTACCTCTATGAATTGCTGCAGTCTTTGGGCTGTAAGTACAATGTGTTTGGTTTCTTCAAGTAATGCGAGCGAAGGAGCTTGGTGTTTATTAAAAGTAGGAGATTCAACGGGTGGTCTTGTGAGGAGTGCCCACTATGAGACACAGAACGAAGTATGATTAACAGGCTGTCCTTTCCCTGAACTAATTATTTTTCTTCTAAGTTGAAAACTACACCTGATTGACATGGGTGAGTGGTTATGACATAATCCTTAACACAGCCGTGTCTGATGTGCATATATTCAATCATATCAAAATCTGGAAACTGGTTACTTTCTCTCTTCGTTCCTGCTATTTCAGCTCACTTTGAAGTGCTATTCCTTTTAAATACACTTATTTCTACAGTATTGAGGTACATTAATCCCAAGATTACAGATGATCATTTCAAACCCAAATTTCCTCTAAATAGAATCTCTAGAAACAGGAAGGGCCAACTAGACAGAGGACCACCTTTTTTCAATAGGTCTCTATTCCATATCACTCAATCCCTGTTCTGTGCAGATTTGTATCTAACTGGCCCTTCAATCAACAGTTGCTGCTCATTTTGCTCTCTTTGGCTATACTTTTTAAATGATCTTCTTTCGAATGCTAAAATTTTGACTGCATGCTTTGCTTACTCCTAACCCTAATTACCTCTTTAAACCTTTCACCTTGACAAAGTCCATTTTGTTTGTTGATGTAATGAACGAATGTGTCGATAACAAAGAATCCACTCAAATACTTTAAGAGATATTAAACCATCTTAAAAATCCAAGCTTTAAAGGTCACTATTCCCTCCTTGTATGAATCAACAAATGGCAATCTGTATTATCACAGGAGAGAAGAACCAAGACAACAAAGTGTAGAGCTGGATGAACACGGCAGGCCAAGCAACATCTTAGGAGCACAAACGCTGACATTTCAGGCCTAGGCCCTTCATCAGAAGGGTCTAGGCCTGAAACGTCAGCTTTTGTGCTCCTAGGCCTGCCGTGTTCATCCAGCCCCACACTTTGTTATCTCGGATTCTCCAGCATCTGCAGTTACCATTATCTCTGATACAAAAAGAACCACGACATTGTTTTAAAATAATTTTGCATTATGAGAGAGAGAGCGAGACAGAGAGAGCGAGAGCGAGAGCGAGACAGCGAGAGCGAGAGCGAGACAGCGAGAGCGAGAGCGAGACAGAGAGAGCGAGAGCGAGAGCGAGACAGAGAGAGCGAGAGCGAGACAGAGAGAGCGAGACAGAGAGAGCGAGACAGAGAGAGCGAGACAGAGAGAGCGAGACAGAGAGAGCGAGAGCGAGACAGAGAGAGCGAGAGCGAGACAGAGAGAGCGAGAGCGAGAGCGAGACAGAGAGAGCGAGAGCGAGAGCGAGACAGAGAGAGCGAGAGCGAGAGCGAGACAGAGAGAGCGAGAGCGAGACAGAGAGAGCGAGAGCGAGACAGAGAGAGCGAGAGCGAGACAGAGAGAGCGAGAGCGAGACAGAGAGAGCGAGAGCGAGACAGAGAGAGCGAGAGCGAGACAGAGAGAGCGAGAGCGAGACAGAGAGAGCGAGAGCGAGACAGAGAGAGCGAGAGCGAGACAGAGAGAGCGAGAGCGAGACAGAGAGCGAGACAGAGAGAGCGAGAGCGAGAGCGAGACAGAGAGAGCGAGAGCGAGAGCGAGACAGAGAGAGCGAGAGCGAGAGCGAGACAGAGAGAGCGAGAGCGAGAGCGAGACAGAGAGAGCGAGAGCGAGAGCGAGACAGAGAGAGCGAGAGCGAGAGCGAGACAGAGAGAGCGAGAGCGAGAGCGAGACAGAGAGAGCGAGACAGAGAGAGCGAGAGAGCGAGAGCGAGAGAGCGAGAGCGAGAGAGCGAGAGCGAGAGAGCGAGAGCGAGAGCGAGAGCGAGAGAGCGAGAGCGAGAGCGAGACAGAGAGAGCGAGAGCGAGAGAGCGAGAGCGAGAGAGCGAGAGCGAGAGAGCGAGAGCGAGAGAGCGAGAGCGAGAGAGCGAGAGAGCGAGAGCGAGAGAGCGAGAGCGAGAGAGCGAGAGCGAGAGCGAGAGAGCGAGACAGAGAGAGCGAGACAGAGAGAGCGAGACAGAGAGAGCGAGAGCGAGAGAGCGAGAGCGAGAGAGCGAGAGCGAGAGAGCGAGAGCGAGAGAGCGAGAGCGAGAGAGCGAGAGCGAGAGAGCGAGAGCGAGAGAGCGAGAGCGAGAGAGCGAGAGCGAGAGAGCGAGACAGAGAGAGCGAGAGCGAGAGAGCGAGACAGAGAGAGCGAGACAGAGAGAGCGAGACAGAGAGAGCGAGACAGAGAGAGCGAGACAGAGAGAGCGAGACAGAGAGAGCGAGACAGAGAGAGCGAGACAGAGAGAGCGAGACAGAGAGAGCGAGACAGAGAGAGCGAGACAGAGAGAGCGAGACAGAGAGAGCGAGACAGAGAGAGCGAGACAGAGAGAGCGAGACAGAGAGAGCGAGACAGAGAGAGCGAGACAGAGAGAGCGAGACAGAGAGAGCGAGACAGAGAGAGCGAGACAGAGAGAGCGAGACAGAGAGAGCGAGACAGAGAGAGCGAGACAGAGAGAGCGAGACAGAGAGAGCGAGACAGAGAGAGCGAGACAGAGAGAGCGAGACAGAGAGAGCGAGACAGAGAGAGCGAGACAGAGAGAGCGAGACAGAGAGAGCGAGACAGAGAGAGCGAGACAGAGAGAGCGAGACAGAGAGAGCGAGACAGAGAGAGCGAGACAGAGAGAGCGAGACAGAGAGAGCGAGACAGAGAGAGCGAGACAGAGAGAGCGAGACAGAGAGAGCGAGACAGAGAGAGCGAGACAGAGAGAGCGAGACAGAGAGAGCGAGACAGAGAGAGCGAGACAGAGAGAGCGAGACAGAGAGAGCGAGACAGAGAGAGCGAGACAGAGAGAGCGAGACAGAGAGAGCGAGACAGAGAGAGCGAGACAGAGAGAGCGAGACAGAGAGAGCGAGACAGAGAGAGCGAGACAGAGAGAGCGAGACAGAGAGAGCGAGACAGAGAGAGCGAGACAGAGAGAGCGAGACAGAGAGAGCGAGACAGAGAGAGCGAGACAGAGAGAGCGAGACAGAGAGAGCGAGACAGAGAGAGCGAGAGCGAGACAGAGAGAGCGAGACAGAGAGAGCGAGAGCGAGAGCGAGAGCGAAACAGAGAGAGCGAGAGCGAGAGCGTGACAGAGAGAGCGAGAGCGAGACAGAGAGAGCGAGAGCGAGAGCGAGACAGAGAGAGCGAGAGCGAGAGCGAGACAGAGAGAGCGAGAGCGAGACAGAGAGAGCGAGACAGAGAGAGCGAGACAGAGAGAGCGAGAGCGAGACAGAGAGAGCGAGA
This sequence comes from Stegostoma tigrinum, assembly GCF_030684315.1. Lineage (NCBI taxonomy): Eukaryota > Metazoa > Chordata > Chondrichthyes > Orectolobiformes > Stegostomatidae > Stegostoma > Stegostoma tigrinum. The sequence continues at coordinate 106,485,668 of NC_081359.1, forward strand.
GCGAGACAGAGAGAGCGAGAGCGAGACAGAGAGAGCGAGAGCGAGACAGAGAGAGCGAGAGCGAGAGCGAGACAGAGAGAGCGAGACAGAGAGAGCGAGACAGAGAGAGCGAGACAGAGAGAGCGAGACAGAGAGAGCGAGACAGAGAGAGCGAGACAGAGAGAGCGAGACAGAGAGAGCGAGACAGAGAGAGCGAGACAGAGAGAGCGAGACAGAGAGAGCGAGACAGAGAGAGCGAGAGCGAGACAGAGAGAGCGAGACAGAGAGAGCGAGACAGAGAGAGCGAGAGCGAGACAGAGAGAGCGAGAGCGAGAGCGAGACAGAGAGAGCGAGAGCGAGAGCGAGACAGAGAGAGCGAGAGCGAGAGCGAGACAGAGAGAGCGAGAGCGAGAGCGAGACAGAGAGAGCGAGAGCGAGACAGAGAGAGCGAGAGCGAGACAGAGAGAGCGAGAGCGAGACAGAGAGAGCGAGAGCGAGACAGAGAGAGCGAGAGCGAGACAGAGAGAGC